>NW_011499860.1:1196837-1271032 GCF_000495115.2 Populus euphratica
GAGCGGTTCTTTTTTCCGGTGAAATAAGGTTGGCAACTTGACAGATCCGATCCAGAGTGGGCCATCTGCTCAATACATGGGGTAACGAACATAGCAGGCAAGGGATGCCATTGAACATCCCTAGTTTGCATTTTCTTTCGACAGTTTCACTTTCATTTCATTCAGTTAACGAACTCAAAGCATTGATTGTACAAACTCTGTAAATGGTAGGTACGGGAACCCATCAAATAATTCCTGAAAGCTGGGGTCCGAAGCTCTAATCCCACTTGAAGAGACATCTGCTTGGCAATATGAACAAATGGGAAACCAAATCGATTTCATGGGAGATGGACTCGCTTTGGATCATTTTTCTCCCATAGAATCAGGAAGCACATGCACTTTGAAGGATTTGACTTGTTCCACAAACTTTCTTTTTTTATGCTGCTGGTGTACAGGACAAAATATTGACTTAAGTGTATCGATCAAGACAAATGAGCAAACAAAGCCGCTTATATATTATCACACTCCATGCCGGCAACCCCATATCATTGGAGCCACAAAAGGTAAACTGAAAGGTGGCTATCTTGCAAAGACAAATCATCTCGATATTTGAAACATTGACCGAATTAAAAATAGGAGTGGTTCCTATAAGAGCGCTGAGCTTGCCACGTTTCTCCAACTGCAGATATCCAGAAGCACCCTTGGTGGGTATGGGATGCCAAGAGCAAGCCAAACTCGGTCGTGGCTCAAAAGTAGCTTTTCATAGTAATAATAATAATAATAATAATAATAATAATAAAGATGATAGTTGTTATAATTCAATTATAAGTTATTTTTTAAAAATTAATTTTTTTAAAATTAAAAAAATAATAAAGGTTGATAATGTAAAGAAAACAAGCCGGGGAATAAGCTACAATTTTGAAGGAAATTCAATGCCTAATTGTACCTTATTATACCCAAAAATAAAAAAAAAATATCAATTCAAGGTCAAATTAAATGATTATTGAATGAATTTGCATAAAACTTAAGTCTAAGGACATAATTAATTTTTTAATAGGCCAATTTGATTTAACTAAAGGCCAAAATGAATTTTAATTATGTTTAAGAATTAATTGGGGTCCAATTAAATGATTTAATTAAGTACAAGGACTTAATTATACTTTAAATGGGTCAAATTAATTTTATTTGGGGCTTAATTGGTGAAAAATTAAGTTTAAGAGTCTAATTTGGGCTTAATTGAGAATATTGAAATTTTAAGAGACCAAATTTAATTTTTACCAAGTTAATTGATTGAAATTAGGGGCCAAATTGTACAAAAATTAAATTTTTGGGGTCAATTCAGGGTTAAATTGATAAAATTCATAGCCAAGGACTAATTTGCAAAAGACACCAAACTATAAGGGCTTAATTAACAAAGACTGAGGGTGAAATTGATAAAATTAAAAGTTTAATAGTCAATTAAAAGTTAAATTGATAAAATTCAAGACCAGAGATCATATTGAAAAAGGCACGTAACTTCGGGATTCCATTTGAAGTTTATTAGGGGCTTAATTGCATTAAATCATAAGTTTAGGGTTAATTAGAGGGTCAATTAAAATAAATTAAAAGCTAGAGGACTAAATTGCAAAACAATTAAAATCCCTAATTCAAACCTAAATTAGCGCCATTTTGCGTATTAAAAAAAAATAGACAACGTGTCGTCTGATCACTATTCATTATTATTTTTTTCGAAAAAGATAATATAGTCACTTATTTTATAGGTGCATTTAATACCTCTACACTCCACCAAATTTGACGAAACTTACACGAAAATGATCACATGACATCCCTCTATCTTCGGGTATGATCCATTCAGGTGGAATGATAGCACGTTGGCCTCGGTACCGGCCTAAAGAGGCTAACCCAGACAGCCTTTTCTGCAGATTTGACAATGCATCATGTCTACTTTGAATCAATGATTGAGTTTCTTTCCAACAAAATCAATGGCTGAAATTTTTATCTAGTGTGGGCAAGATTGTTCTCTTCCACTACCTATAAATAAAGGTGGATTTTATAGCCTGAAGGAGGGGAAAATTGAGTCCAAAGTTAGCCAAAAATCAGGCATTCCCGGTTCCAACCAACATTTTCCTCCCTTTCTTCTCTCTCCATCGTGTCTTGAGCCCTTGAAGACCCCACAAACACCTTTCTCCTCCACTAACAGACAATGATGCAGCTTCCCTACAAACCTAAATCTTCACTAGTGGCAGAACGATCACTGCGATCGTCGATCCTCTCCCTTTGCATATTTCTCCTTTCTTTCTCTTCCTACGACAGCCATCGTTAGCACCAACTCCACCGTTGTTTCCATTGCTGGCTTCAGGTCATCCTCCCCTGCTAGCCAGCCATCATCGCCATGCCATGTGGTTTGTTACCCTTCCCCTAGTTTTTCATCTTCCACATGAAAGTTCCATTGTTTGGAATAATGAAACGTCACGTCTACTATTCTAGTGGACCTTGGGCCAAACCCGTTCTGGCTCAGCCCAAATGACTAGGCTAGGTCTGGTCTGACCCCTGAAAAAATAAAAAAAAATCAAAAACTCATTTAAAAAATGTGATTTTCTCAAATATTTTTTTACTAATTTTTCATAATATTGAGTTGTATATTTGCACTGTAAATATAAATCTGGTATTAAAATAACCGATTTTCTCTCAAATATTTCAAAACAATTTCAAAATATATGTTTTTTAAAATTTCAAAACATTTTAAAAAACATATATATTTTATTGCATATAGCCAAATTTAAAAAAATTTCCTATCATATTTTTCATAAAAGAAATTTTTTGCATCTTTTTTATTTTTTAAAAAATCCAAAAATGGATATTATAACAAGTTTATGATTATTCATTAGGATTTGGCCAACATGTCAAAAAAATTTAATTTTTTTAGGATACAGATATAGACTTTAATATTTGAGAGATATAAAATTACACGATAAAGTATACCCTTAGGTGTTAAAGATACGAGGTATAAATACATGTGATGCTAAAATTCAGACTTTAGAACGATTAGGATTTAACCAAATAAGGTAAAGACTTTCTCATGAAGAGGGATCTGTCTTGAATCTTAGAAAAAACTAAGGAATAAAAACTCGATTAAGAAAAAAACAATCAAACAACAATACAGCTTATCTTAGGTAGGGTGGATTGAGGGTGATGCGTTTTCCCCTTACACAACTAGTCTCTTATTCAAACCCCCGCAGACCATAGGTTCTTAATGACCATAATACTAGATGACGACTTTTAAACATTAATTATAATTTTATGATTAAATCCAAAACTCTTTTCCAACATACAACACTTCACTCAAGAGGCACGACATAGAGCCTCCGCCACCATCATCAGACGATGTCGTGCTGGCTCACACCCCCGCGACAATAATAATAATTGTTATAATAATAATAATAAGCAAAATAATCTTGGAATGGTATGTTTTGATATATTAGTTACTTTTCTCAGTAATTTAACCTTCTCAATGAAAATTTTAGTTCTTTTTTCTTATAATTTTTTTCCATATTTCTTTTGAAAAAGTGTTATTCTTTTTTGATTTAGTCCTTTAATTTCAATTTTTTCATGTATTTTTTTTATTAAGTCCTTATTTTTTGGATTTTATTCCCTTAATCATTTTATAAAATTTTTGTTGGTTTTGATCTCATTCCTCAATTGGTTCATGATGTATTTTTTTAATTTTTTTATTTGTTTTGCTTGAATTATTTTCTTTTCAATTAGACCCTCAAATTGAAAAAAAAAATTGCCCTACAATTTATTATTTATTTTAATTTTCACCTTTATTTTTTTAATTATTATTCTTTTATTTTAGACCTTTTTGTGTAGTTAATTTTTTTCCCTATTATGTACTTCCATGTTTATTGACCCGGTCCAATTTTTTAATTTTTTATTTTATCCACTAAACATTGTTTTTTTCCCAAAATATCATGATATTTCTTGAAAAAATATTTTTGACTGGCATCATTAATTTTTATTTTATTATTTAATTAAAATAAAGCCAACTTTTTAATTTCAATTAATATTATAAATTGAATAATTAATTTTTTTATTTTTTAAAAACACAACTACATGGCTCTATTTATTTTTGAGTTTAAAAAGAGTTTTTGAAAAAATTTAAAATTTAACATTTTTTCTTTACTTCAAATTAATATTTTTATATTTTAAAATCATTTTAATATACTAATATCAAAATAATTTTTAAAAAATAAAAAAAATATTATTTTAATATATTTTTAAATAAAAAATACTTTTAAAAACAATCACAATCATACCATTATATATTACAAACCCAAAGAGGCTCCAAAACATTGCACGACCGTTTCCATCTCTTAAATATCTTCTTTTTTTCTGAAAAAATAAGGACCGCACAGCGGCCCCCTGCCTAAGTATTCTGCTAGGTAGTCGTTGGGCATGGCGGGGATGGAGTCCTCCCAATTTTCAGAGGTACAGCCAGTATCATGCTCAAGAAAAATAAACAATACAGATAAATCTTCTGTTTTGATGTTGAAACTTCCAGGACCACGAGCATTGGCATAAAGATCTTTAATATCAACCTCATTCTAGAAAATTGCCCATAGACTGAAAATGTATTACAGATTACAAAGACCAACAGGCACAAGCTTCAAGAATAAATAAAATAATAAACAAATTGAACAGCTATAATATTCTACTCTACTTTCCACTGCTCCAGGACAATTGACAGCATCCATAACGTTGCAAAGAATGTTCGGAATGGATATTATCAATGATCCTTGAAGAAGAAGATATCTTTTTGTTACAGGGAGAGAGGATTCATTTCTGTGACGAGTTGCAATGTCGTATAATCGGGCAAGGTTTGGTGACTTCATTTTTTATATAAATCTTGCATGAGACAAATGCAGAAGTTACCTTCAGCTTTGAGGGTTCAAGAAAGAAGTGTGTGCTCTATCCAGCAACTGCCCCAGAAGAGTGGGCTATAGAGTCATGTCATTGCTGCTGCGTCAAATGAATGAATCACTTCTTCCAAAGTTGTTCTGGTATCAGTATCAAGAGGACTCTCTGGCTTGTCTGAATGGGCAATATTTAAGAGGTAAAGCTTCTTAGAGGACACAAATGCAGCTGAGAAGATCCTCTTCATCCCTCCCCTTGTGCTGTCAACCTTGTACTCGAATTCATATACTTGCAGACCTCCATGGCCTGATCTCTCAGCCACTGAGATAACCTCGGCATCCTTTGTGCTTTCCTGTAGAACGAGAGAAATTATAGTCACCAAAACTTTGAACTCCCTCAAATTCATTTAGTTGAAAAATTGTAGCAATAGATGAACATGCCTAAGCACAACAATAAAGAGACAACGGGTCTTCTAATTGTTTCTCCACACATAACTACAACATTATTGCTTAAAAATCAATCTCTTCCCCGAAAATAGCAGCAGGACAAAAAAAAAGAAGACATGATAAAATAGCAGCGGATAAAAATTTCAGCTTACTGGACTATCGAATCTCAACAAAGAAGCTTGATTTCTAACCTTTTACATCAAAAAGTCGCATTCTTCTACACTCATCCGCATTTATCCAATTTTCAATGCCATTCTAACTTTATTTTAGCAGTTTTTACCAAAATCGACCAAATTCAACACAGATTCCAACCAAAAGCATCAAATTTCAGTAAATTTACCAAAACCAGCATTGCATAGAGAAGATTTCCATCAAACATTACATTTAAAAGCAATACTCACTTTTTTCTTTTCAGCTTGTATAAGCTTGTCAGCCACAAATTGAGGACTCCCAAATTCACCAAGACTAGCGAGACGAACTGGGGTCACCACAACACCAATATTGTTACTCCCTTTATTCACTTCTTCAAACAGCACTGTTGCCCCAGCTTTATCCACCTAATTCACACAAAACTAACCCTATTCTTTCAAAACAATAAACTACAAAAACTTCTTATATTTAATAAGCAAGTACTTATAGAGAGAGAACGAAGTACCTTGACATACGAAGAGGGTGTAAGGAGTGTGAAACCTTCCTTGGAATCAGTGTATCTTGCTAGCTCCAATTCTTGAGCGAAGATGGAGTTGTTAGACAAGTTTGGTAAGGACCCATTTATGAGGAGAGCAAGAACCGAGAGGTTTAGCTTTCTTCTCTTGCTTGAACCAAGTGATACTATTAGTGTTTCCTTCTGAGAGTCATTGATGCTTTCTGGGTTTTGTTTTTGGTTTGAGAAGGAGGCTTTTGGCAATGACGTTGAAGAGAAGGTTTTGGGAGAAAAAAGTTTGGGAGTGTGGTTTTGTTGGCAAGGACTGTGGCTTGTGAAAGAGAAGCTGACTTGCAGTGCCATTGGAAATGGAAATGATAAGGGACGTTTCTCATCCACACCATTATACGATGTCTCCTTCCATCAATTACTAGTTGGAAGCCCTTGCTTTGCTGACTTGTGGGTTGAATTTTTTTTTTTAATACAACAAAAAAATATTAAAATTATCAAAAGAATTATTTGATAATTTTATTAAACTGATGCAATAAATGAATTTTAAAACCTTTTGATTTGGTTTTTTATATAAATTAAATTTAAAATTAAATTGTGTAAAAATTATTTTTAATATAACTCAGTTAATATTACAAATATAAAAATAAACTGATAAATAAAAAAAATCTAAAAACAATTAATAAAAAAACCATTAAAAAACAAACAATTCAAAGGTGACATTTGCTTGTAACCTCGACAAAGATTTTCACATTATTTGAGAAATGAAAAATATTTTTCCGTGATCATTTTTTGTTAAAAGAAGGACGTGTGTGCTAAAAAATAAAAAACAATAATACAATGTCAAAAATTCAAGAGTAAAAAAAATTGGAGGAAGATATATTTTTATTAAGTATTTTTCTTTGGATTTTCAAAGTTAAATTTTTTTTATACTGCTAAATTACAAACTTTTTTATAATTATATGATCCTAAAATTAAAGGATTAAACTAGAATCTTAATTTGAATAAATCAATTGATTGTTTTTGAATCAGTTTATTATTTCAACTTATTTCACCTCGTAAATCAATTTAAAAACGAGTAAACAAATTCTTTTGTATTTCAAAATTAAAATTTAGTTATTTTCAATATCCTTCTTTAAACTTAATTTTTTTTATAATTATCAACACATCTCTCATCTTGATAAAAATATCATATTTAAGCGGCTTTGTGAAATATATCTACAACTTGTTTTTATATTTTTATATATTTGATTTTAATTTTTTTATTTATCACGCAATCTCATAATAGCCATCAATACGATTATACTAAGTCTATATCATTTATTGGAAGAATAATGAGCGTTGTAGAATATAAAAAATAATAATACAAAGTCGAACAATAAAAAGATTGGAAGAAATACATATTTTATAAGCTTTCTTAATTATTCTCTCTCGTTTTGTTCTACTGGATAATGCTGAATTATAAGTTTTTTATAAATATAAAATTTTAGATAATTAAATAATTAAAGTAATATAAAAAAAATCCTAATATAAACATAAATTGTAATATAAACATAACTTGTATTCTGTTGACTAATTGGCCATTTTGAATTAATCCACCACTTTCTATGTTTTTCAAAATTAAAATTTGGTTTACTTTCAACATTCTTTCTGCACCTCACCAATAAACCTGACAACAATTGCTCTCTTATATTTTCCTAACAATAATTACTTTCTCATATTTCCAATATCTTTTTTGACAATTGAGAAATATTTTTAAAACCCTTCAAAGATCTTAGTAATTGGATCCCTTATCACAATTTCTAGTAGACAACCTCAAGTCAAGGATTCAAGCCCTACATTCCTAGATGCTTATATTTTCAATCCACATTATAAAAATCATTTTTGACAATTTTACTTGATTCTTAGGTTCCACACCTTAGAAAGAAAGGTTTACTTATGTTAAGACCTCATTTATATTAAAGGCCTTCAGTTGGTCCTAAAATGAACTCTGGAGAAAGAGGCACCGGCTCAGCGGTGGAATGGCGCTTTGCGCCTTCTGCTGTCACGAGTTCGAGCCTTGGAGTTGCATGCCTGTCAGCCCCGCGCTGCCTTACCTGCCTGCTGGGTTTGCAGGGTGTTCAGTGGGCCGTGGGGATTAGTCGTGGTGCGCGTAAGCTGGCCCGGACACCCCACGTAAATCAAAAAAAAAAAAAAAAAAAAAAAAAAAAAAAAAGAAAAGATGCAATCAAGATACATCACAGAGTACAAAGTCCTATGGATTTCAAGGGGGTTGCTCCTAGCACAATGGTGAAGTCTAGAACAATATTTTGATAAGGATAGTTACTGTTGCACTTGTATATAGCTGCATGAAACCTCAAAATTCTTAGAAAAATAAATGATATGAACAGTTAGTTCCCAGAAAAATATTAAAGACTTAGTTTTTTTAAAAAAAATAAAATTATGCCTTAAGCTTTTCCTCAAATTCTTTTTTGATCCTTTTAGATTGATAGTTACATGTTTTGATTCAAAATTTCATTTTATTTGTATTTAAATTTTAAATTTGAAGTAAAAGATAAAAAATAAACATGAAAAGAGAGAGAAAATTATTAATTTTTTATTTTTTATAAATAAAAAAACTTATTTATATTGTTGATGAGTTTTATTTGATGAGAGGAGTTTCAATAAGATATTTTTTTTTTAATCTTGTTGGAAGAGATAGATCATAGTTAAGTAAAAGAATTTTTTTAATTTAATTTTATGGTTTTTTTTAGGACTGTTTTAAATAAATATTTTTTTAAAAAAAATTCTAAGATGCTTTGAGGTGTTTTTATGATAAAATATGTTAAAAAAATAAAAACATTTTTTCGGGGATAAAATCCCACCAGTCGGAATCTAGGAACGTTGTTTGTGTTTTTTTTTCCTAAAAAATAAAAGAATTCTTCACCCCTTGGAGTTTGGACCATAAAAGAAAGCTCAGGAACATAAGGCTGGTCTGGCGGGCCCGTTTGCTTGGCTTCTTTTTACATAGGCCAGGTGTACTAGCCCTCTCAAAGCCACTTGTCTAGCCTTCTTTTAACTTCTTTTTCTCTAAAAAACATTAATTAAAATTAAAATTAATCACAATAAATTAGTTATAAATATGTTTCGGCAAGTCTTCATTAAATTAATTTAGAAACTTTTTGAAGAATTATTTGATAAAATATATTTGAATTTATACATGTTTTCGAATAATAGCAAACGTTTGTTTATGTGCAATCCTCTCTCTCTCTCTCTCTCTCTCTCTATATATATATATATATATATATATTACTTAAAATGCTATTCAATTATATGTGTTTATTTTTAATATTATATAATTAAAAAAATAATTTTTAAACATAAAATTATTTAACTTAATCAAATTTATAATTCATTTAATAAATTTAACAGATTAATCTATATTAATATAAAATAATCATAGTTTTAAAATAAAATAAAGTACAAACATGTTTAATTTTTTTAGAATAAAATTTTGAACATTTTAACGAGATCATATTATGAATTTATGGTTGTTTTTTTTTTTCAAAAAAAAATTTCTATTAATAAGAACTTCATCGGCATTTTAAATCCGTATCCAAAGCAAATCATGAGCAACAAAACTAACTTGTAACTAATTTATGCTCTTCTAGTTTATCACTTTTCTGTTGTTCATGTACTTTGTCCTTCTAATTTTCGTCATTAAAATTTGCTGATTAAAGTTATTTTCTTCTTTCTCTTTTTTTGCTAAATTATCTATAGAAAATTTTCTTTGACAAATTGTTTTAAAAATAAAAAAAACTTCTTTCAAATCTTATTTTATGTAAGGATTATGAACACCACTTATCTCCACATTGGTATGATATTGTCCACTTTAGACCTAAGCCCTCATGGATTTGCTCTTGGATTATACCCAAAAGGCGTCATACCAATGAAGATATTTGTCCATCCTTATATACCCTTGATCCTCCCAATTTCTAACCAATGTGGGATTTTGATCGCATACCCAACAATCCTTCCCTCGAACAAAGGACCACTAAGCCTCTCCTCAAACGATCATTTATCCATCCACTCTCTACCAACCAGGATTTTTCATTCTCTACTTCATCGTGTTGGGGTCAGGACACGTCCATGAAACATCCGAAAAACACTACCTGACTTGAGGTTTTTTGCTCTTTCTAGGTCAACTCCTCTTCACCGTGTTGAGATTAGGACACGTCCATGAAGCATCCGGAGCACACCGCCTATCCAATAGAGCTGATCTATGGATTACATTGTAATTTTAATTAGGGCCCACCACCTTTTGTTCGACATTCCAAGGATTCATCCATCATGGCTAACTCGGGGGCATGACTCTGATACCATTTGTAAGGATTATGGACACCACCTATCTCCACATTGATATGATATTGTCCACTTTGGACCTAAGCCCTCATGAATTTGCTCTTGGATTATACCCAAAAGATCTCATACCAATGAAGATATTTGTCCATCCTTATATACCCTTGATCCTCCCCATTTCTAACCAATGTGGGATTTTGATCGCATACCCAACAATCCTTCCCTCGAACAAAGGACCACTGAGCCTCTCCTCAAACGATCATTTATCCATCCACTCTCTACCAACCAGGATTTTTCATTCTCTACTTCATCGTGTTGGGGTCAGGACACGTCCATGAAACATCCGAAAAACACTACCTGACTTGAGGTTTTTTGCTCTTTCTAGGTCAACTCCTCTTCACCGTGTTGAGATTAGGACACGTCCATGAAGCATCCGGAGCACACTGCCTATCCAATAGAGCTGATCTATGGATTACATTGTAATTTTAATTAGGGCCCACCACCTTTTGTTCGACATTCCGAGGATTCATCCATCATGGCTAACTCGGGGGCATGACTCTGATACCATTTGTAAGGATTATGGACACCACCTATCTCCACATTGATATGATATTGTCCACTTTGGACCTAAGCCCTCATGAATTTGCTCTTGGATTATACCCAAAAGATCTCATACCAATGAAGATATTTGTTCATCCTTATATACCTTTAATCCTCCCCATTTCTAACCAATGTGGGACTTTGGTCGCATACCCAACATTTTATATATGTAATTTTATTTATTTATTTTCCAATAATGATAAATAAAAATAAATTAAATATCTTTTTTATATTAAATAATAGTTAGAAAACCCAAATCATTTCGGTAAATTCATCCAAATTTACGCTAAGTTTCATATAAAGTATAAAAGATTAATCTAGTAAAAAGGTCAAATTAATCTATAATTGGTCAAAACTCACACTTTTTTAATTAACTTAGATAAACTTGTAAATTAGTCCAATAAGTTAACCTTAATTAAATTTAATAATATTAAATAAAATCATATAAAAATTATAAAATATGGTGAATTCTAATCGTCATAAGTTTTAATGTTAGAGAGAGGCATAATTGCCCTTGAAAAATATTAAAAGGAAATTTAATTTCGATTCATATATAAATTAATTTACAATATCTCTTACCAATGAGAAAAAAGAAAGAAAGAAAGAGAGAGATTGAAGTGGTATTTTTCTACTAAGTTCCATCATCCTTGACACTTGGATGTTCACCATCCGCCCACCATAGGGCATGGGGTGATTTGCGGCCGAAATGGTGGTGAGCAGCAGCCCTGCATGGAGGGGATGTTTTCTAAAGAAAATTAATTTAGTATCTATACTTTTGAATGATTCAATTTAACCCTTTTCTAAGGATTTATATAACGAAAATCAATGATTGAGATCAATCGACTAATACCTTATCAATTTCGGTGTATTAAATCTAAACCCAGTAAAATCTGAGTTGGGCTTGAGGTCATATAAAGCCCAACTAAATCCTACTTCAACCTTCCTTTTTGACATGGTTTTTAAATCTATTGAAGATCAATCCAGGCCTGAATTATAGATTTTAATTGGGTTATTAAGTTATTTCGGATGCATCCTTAATTTTTTATTTTTTTAGAAATAAATAATTAGCAGGTTGAAATAGGTTTTTAATAAAATCAATCTGAAGTTTTAACCAAATTATCTCGGTTTTTGCATTTTTTTTAACCCAGTCAGACTGCCAGCCGGGCCGGATTGGGTTTTAAAACTATTCTCCCAGCCCCAGTCGCTCAGTTGGGGCATTTCCCTTCCCCTCGACGACAGCCGTAATCAACTAGCCTCCATAGTCTCTGTAAAACAGCACAAGCTCCCTTGCCTCCTTTGGTATCACCTTCCTTTTTTTCTTCTCTGCTCATAAGGTTTTCATTCTATATCTGTATGTTTAACTTTCCTTTTCTCGTTTACTGGCTTCCGTTATTAAGATATCAGCAAAGGTACCATCTTTAAGTGAAACGGGTTCTTGTTTTCATGCCTTAGAATCGCTTTATTGCTTCGAAATGAAATGGGTTTCAAGAGTTTTCTTCAATTTGTTGGAAAATTTTAGTTTTTGATTCTTTTGGATTTTGTTCCTGAGCATAGATTGTCTCTAATATGTGTTTTTTTTTTAATGATTTGGGCGTGTAAAGGTTTCTGCTTTATTTGTGTACTTTACGTTGGTTTCCTTCCTTCTAGTAGAACTATAAACACTCTATGCAACTGCAATGTGAGATTACAAAACTTCCATTTTATTTTATGTGAGTTGTGATGAAGTTATTGTCTTTCCATTGCATTGGTTGTTTGATCAGCAATGTATTCGATGATGTTTTAGGTTTTGTGGTCGCTGCTAATGTTGGAATTTTTTGGTCATTAAGTTTGTGTTTATTGTCTTAAAGACACCCGTTATTGTTTTAAGGATGATTTGCACTTGCAAGTCTTACTTTTTAGTTCAACCAGCAAAAAATGTGACAGTTTCCATTGATTCTTAACCATGAGATGTATAACACCCAAGGCCCAAAGCCATCCATTCTCATCAATTGCTTGAAATCCTCTTGATGATACAGTCCGAGTTTACTTTAGTGGAGAATACACATTTTATTTTGGCAGTGGAAAAAAGTTTGTTGCGCATAATGGTTATTTGTTGAATGTACAAATAGCTTATGGTCTTTTCTTTTAGAAGAGCAATTATACTGCAATTTCTGACCTGGATAATTCAAGTGGGTATTCTAACTCTTCTTTGACTGTGTACAGTAAAGCTTAGCTCATGATACTTTCCTTAATTACACAAGTCTGACTCAAGTAACATCTTTAAGGTTGTCCTTATGCTTCACAAGATGGTGGTAATTTGTTAACCAGTCTGGCACTCTCTGTTTTTCAATGGGTTGTTTCAATGTGCAAACTTTTGTCTTTTCTGGCATACTTGTTCAGTAGAAGGTATATAAGAGAAGAAAAAGATGGAGATTAAGCATGATCTAAAAGAACATTAAGTGAATCACTTAGGAATAGTTAATTGACTTATTTGATCTTTGGAGAAGCTTCTCTCTACTGGATTTTAGCTTGTGCAGCTTTTCCTGTTTCTCTGTGAGTCTCTTTGCATGTGCTTATTTAGAGCTTTGTGGATTTGTTTAGCTTTGACCTGTTTATCACATAGTAGTTGCAAGCTGCTGCTTTCAATAGTATGTGTTTCCTATAAATACAGTTTATGAACTGAATTTGTGTGTGCTTGCGTCTTTCTAATGAAGAAAGACAATTGGCCTGACTGATTTATTGTACTGGTTGTAGCTTCAAAAGTCTGACTTTCTAAAGCAAAATTTTACCAATCCTCTATTTTCTGTTCTCCTTTTTTTTTACCAATCCTCTATTTTCTGTTCTCCTTCATTCAACATGTTTATGCTGTATTGCTGTGTTGTGTATTGATTCATGCAACAGACAAAGTTAGTCCTTACTTGATGGTTCAACAGAAATGAAAGATGACAAGTAATTTATTAGCATGACAGTATTATTTAACAAGTGCTAAAGGGAAATTGAAGTGCTATACTGATTGAGGATTGGAGCAATGCATGTGAATATGTTATAGGAAGAACATGGAGAAATTAGGTTTAATGCCATATAGTTTCTCACTCTATGGGTTTATGGAAGTTGGAACCTGCATGTCTATACTACACTTAAAGTAGTTGTATGTACTTCAAATGATTTTTTTAGGCCATCCAGCTGAATCATTGTAGCTGGATACCTCCATGTATGATGTGGATGTTGCCCTTTTAGCTTAGAACATATGGTATCCATCATTTGAACAGTTGGTGTTCTCTGACTCGGGCAACATATTTGTTTGCCTAATAAGCTTTCTTATCCTTTTACACAATTTTGATTCTTGCATTTCATTCTACCACACTGGCTGGGATTTTATTTAAATACTGGGTGCAAGAGTTGTGTCCTTTTCTTCTCATAAAACCATTTGGTTTATTTATGAATGATACATGACCTTTTTGTTCCTGTACCTATGATTTTATCGGCTTTTAATTCACAGATACAGATGGTTCTTGCATTTCATTCTACCACACTGGCTGGGATTTTATTTAAATACTGGGTGCAAGAGTTGTGTCCTTTTCTTCTCATAAAACCATTTGGTTTATTTATGAATGATACATGACCTTTTTGTTCCTGTACCTATGATTTTATCGGCTTTTAATTCACAGATACAGATGGTTATTCCACCCCCAGTTAGGCCACCCAGAGTTACTCAGTTCCTGAAGCCGTATGTTCTGAAGATGCATTTCACAAATAAGTATGTGAATGCCCAAGTGACCCACTCACCAACTGCCACTGTAGCATCTGCTGCAAGCTCACAGGAGAAGGCCCTCAGATCAACCATGGAAAATACCCGAGATGTGGCAGCTGCTGCCAAGATTGGGAAGATACTAGGAGAGCGCCTGCTGCTCAAGGATATACCTGCTGTTACTGTTTTCCTGAACAGAAATCAGAAATACCATGGAAAGGTGAAAGCTGTGATTGATTCCTTAAGAGAAGTTGGTATCAAAATTATTTGAATTGTGGGCAAGAGAGTGTTACTGGGTTTGCATATTTGAACTGTAGTTCCAAGGGTTACTGGATTTGTCGGGATGGACTACTTGGGGAAAACAATGGAAAATGCACGGTGCTTTCGTTAACTGTTAATGAACCAAGTCCCTTGGTCATGCTTTCATAAAAAGTCATTCACAGACAGAATAAAGGCTTCAAGATAATTTTATTGATTAGACCTAAAAGATGTCCGTCCATCTGGTAGCAATGCCATGGTGATGAAAGGAAGTGCTATTGCAATGTGCACGGATCTGGCAAAAATGAGAGGCATGGTCACTACCTGAGATGGAAAGCCGAGATGGTTCTTGCAAGAAGTGGAATGCAAACTCTAAATGCACCAGGATTAAGATAGAAACAGTGACTCCATCTTTATATTGCGAGCATGACCTTTGTTGCCTTTTCTTCTTTTGCATACACTAGCGCTATGCGAATGCACTACTATTCTTCTTTAGTGATATTGCCTGTGCGATGGTGCAAAAGAAGAAGAGGGGAACAAATATAATGCTCTGAAATAGAAAGTCGGAGTCTATCCTAGTCGCTGGTGCAGTTGAAGTTTGTTTGCCATTTATTTTATGGTAGAAGAAAAAAAAAAAAAAAAAATTATCAAAAGATGCAAAGAGAGAAAAAATACAGTGGGGAGGGACGTCGATTCTGTTATATACAGGAGTTTCTAAACGTGCAAATTCTATGAAGTTATTGTTGGCGGATCACACAAATCTTATGAGAAATGCTTGATTTGTTGTTCATGCTTGTATTAAATCCCAATGTCGATCTTATTTCTGAGTTTTTCTCCCATTAATGCTATCCAAACAAAAGCTAGAATATTATCTCAACGCAAATCCCTTTTCCCAGTCCCGAAGGGAATGGATGCTAGCCATGAGTGCTTTTTGGATGATCACTATGGTCAGCACCAATAAGATGCCCTATTTCTTGCATAACAACTGATTCCTATTCTGCCGCATTAGCTTCAGAATTGACACTCTAATGGAACCTTACTTGTCTGCTTGATGGAATGCCATGGGCTAAAATCTCTCAAGGATCAAAGGAGGCTCTGCTGTTATTATGGGCCAATTAATGGAATCCAAATTCAGTATCTGATGCGGAACTCATAGCTAAGAACTTCTTGGAAAGCCCCACGATAGAACTGAGCTAACAGTTTTCCTTATGCTTGGTTTATGCACCCTGATTTTATGTTCTGTAGATTTATAAGGCGTGACTTTCAGCTTGTTCATTGTATATTATTCCAAATCTTGTTGGTTACAATCCCTACAAAACAGTAGAGGTCTGGTGTCATAAACCCCCCACATATTCATCATTGGCTTATAAAAGCCTCCAGCTTTTGTAGCCAAAAAAAGCAGGACCTCTCCTTTCCTCTTTATCTTCTCATATTCCAAAAATAACAGAACTTTCAAGGGTAATTATGTGATTAGTGAAGTAAGAGATACCAAAACATGAAAATCTGTGTACATTAACATGTGTATATATAGTAAACATGAAGGACTAATGGATAGTGACAATTTCTTCAGGTAGTTCTCCTATTTTGGGGCTGCCTTTTGATTACAGCCTCTAGCTGGAGAAATGTTCTAAAAGCTTTCCATGTCACCATCTTTCCTTATCGTTCTTCAACCGACAAACAGAAAATTTTCTGCATCCCATTTCCTGCAGGACCACCCCATTTTGGCTGCATTTTCAGGTTCTTTTGCATCATCAGAAACCGGTGATTGTGCTAGAGGTAACATGTAACATTTTTTACCACCAGTTTCTTCGACAAAATATCCAATCTTGCCACTTTCGGAACCATTGATCAATTCTTATGAAAGCTCTCTGATAAGGTAACATGCACGTAACAGTTTGTTCATGATATGGACAACAATTTTCTGTGTTTATCCCAAGGAGCCAGAAATATGTTTGTAGGGCAGGATAGAATGGGATCGCAATTTGTCTTGCATTATTGTTCGTTCTTATGCCTTTGAAATTGTAGTTTCACTCTCATTTGAGTTTCTTCGAACAATGTCTTTCCAATATCCTTTTAGAAACTTCTCAGTGGGAGCTTCCTTATCATCTGTACCAGAAAAAATACCATATGATCCATTGACAAGTACAACGCCTCAGAATACCGTCACGTGCGCCTACCAGGCTTATGTTGCAGGTTATTGGCGTAATCTCACGGTTTTTTGGTGCAAGAACCATATGAATCACACCCTCAACCTCATTATCAATAACCTTGAAGGTGAAGTTTGTCGCAATTGCAAGATTGACCTTAAGCCTTGGCTTTTCTGGAGCAAAAAAGGGAGCAAGTCCTTCGAGCTTGAAGGGTGCCAAGTGGATTTACATTGGGACTTCCGATCAGCTAAATTTGCTGGGAGTCCTGAGCCGGCCAGCGATTATTATGTTGCTGTAGTTTCAGATGAAGAGATTGTATTATCGTTGGGAGATTACAAGAAAAAGGCTTATAAGAGAGCGAATGCAAGACCACCACTTGTTGAGGCTATCTTATATTTGAAAAAGGAACACGTATTTCACAAGAAAACCTTCTCAACAAGAGCTAAATTCGACGAAAAGAAACATGAGCATGATATTATTGTAGAGAGTTCTACAGGAGGGCCAAGAGATCCTGAAATGTGGATTAGCATGGATGGAATCATCATGATTCATGTTCGGAATTTACAGTGGAAATTCAGAGGGAACCAAACTGTGATGTTGAGCAGGCAACCAGTTCAAGTGTTCTGGGATGTCCATGATTGGCTGTTTTCTGCCCCTGGCACTGGCCATGGATTGTTCATATTCAAACCAGGGGTTTCAGAATCAGAAGATGACAGGGATAGCAGCAGTTATGGTGCCCAGAGTGATACCAGTGATGGGAGTATGTATTTTTCAACCAGGAGTGTCTCAGCAACACCAGAATTCTGCCTTTTCCTTTACGCCTGGAAGATCGAGTAAGGTTTGTTGTAATATATGGAAATGGCTACATGACACAAGCGTTCTTATGGCTAGAACTTTCCCTGCCAGAAGAAGCTTAACCTGTAAAGTTAGTTACCAGTTATCTCCCTGATCTGAGCCCTTTTATGGATCTATATCAGACACATTATATTTTCCAGGTCCATTGTGGAAGCATAGTTGAGAATTTCAACATGCAGTTTTATCCACTACAGTTCTTTATATAGATCCTGAATTCATTTATTTTGATATAATTATCCTTCACTTAAAAGAAATATCATGTATAATAGACTTAATTCCATGTTAAATTATAGCTTCAAAGCATTCACTCAAACAAAGATTTTCAGAGAACCAATATGTTTTATGGTCAGTGCAACATTTTTACTGATAATTCCATCAGTCCAAGCAAGCTTTCAGTAACAGAGAAAATTATTGCCAACGAGCTTATAGGTCAACCGGCATCCATATACCCTTCCTTCCTAGAGGTCTTGGGTTTGATCTGCTCTCTCGTCACTGAAAAATATAAAATTTCATTCAATAAGCTACATCACTCAGGATATGGCTACCTTTTCAGGTCTATTTTGAAACACTGCGGCGAATACGACAACTGCATGCTTGTTTCGAGACCGCGCCAAACCATCCTCAAACCCAGCTGGGTTTTGTTGCAGGGTTTGGTGCTTAACACAAATATCTGAATATCCAACTGCAAAGTGGCTGTCTTTCTTGCATTAAAATATATCAGAAATCCGAGGGTAAATGGCTTGAAAAAACAGATCTCTGAAGTTTTGTTAAATCTCACATTGCATTACTAATGTTCTCCCACGATCCTGGCAAAAGAAGAAGGGAATCGTAAGCTGCAGAAATGGCAATTGCACGAGTACTTGCTTCAGACGGAAATTAAGGCCAGCAACGGTAGAAATCGCAACGAAATCTGGGCAAGTTTTTAAGGTCTATCCCTCAACAAATCTATCACCTGGCAACGGCTTAGGCTAGCTAAAATGTGAATTGCTCTGAACTATTGTTGGGAATTTAAAGCAACTCCTTTTCCACACTCATGTCCAGTCCTAATCTTAATTTCTTTTGACAAAGAAAATAGCCTCATGGTCAAGAAATTTTATTTTTCTTCCTTTTTGAGAGCATTTTGGAAATGCTAAGGAAACACAATATTTGACATTAGAAGTTTATCCCTCAAAACAAAACCCATTATCCAACTATAGTTGGTTGATTGAAAGATGAATATACACCCTATAGTTAGGATCAATAAATCTGTCAACCTATAATTAGGATTATTAAATCTTTACAGCTAATTTGACTGAAAATGTGGCCAAAAGTAGTGTTTCTTGTTTGACAAGGCTGGCTGTTGAAAGAAACAGGTAACTACGTGAGGGAGATGACTATGGCAAATGGGAGAGTGTAATGTCCATGTTTTGGCCATCGGACGCAAACTTAAACCCAAGTCTAACCCAAATTCAAGAACTCAACCTAATCTAATCTAATCTACGTATTTAAAGAAAATTTTTTTGCCAGAGAATTTATTTTCCCGTCTTCTCTTTTCCCTTCCCTGCCGTAATTTTTCTCTCAAACATGCATAGAGTTTGAAGAAACAAGTATCATGACTTCCTCTGTTGTTTTCGAATGGTGATTAAACATCGTATCTTCAATAGAATTTGAAAGGGGAATAATCGGTAGATGGATATGATAACATGTGGTTAAGGACAACCTGAATCGATTCATAAGAAGCATGCCATATAGGGTGATTTTGATATTTTGTGGATTAAAAAAGTGTTTTGGGATTTCATGATATATAACATGTTGATTTGATAATGGGATGATTTAAGATATTTAATTGATGTTTTAGGATGTTAGCTTGGTTTAAAATGAACGGATATATAAATTGGAGTTATGCTTCTTTTTTTTTTAAGGAATAAGTTGAATTTTAAGGATTTATAATTTTAAAATATTGAAAAATTAAGATTTTTGAAAACTCAATTAACTGGTTGATTTATTGGTTTGAACTAGTCGACTAATCGACCTAATGGTTTTGGTTAACCGAGTAGTGGGGGTTGATTAATTCTTTTAGGTTTAATCAATTTAAAAAATATTTAAGATCGATTGAATGGATTTATTTTGATTTTATAATTACATTTTAGTTTCTAATATCATAGTGTTAATTTTTTATGTTATCTGCTTTAAACTATTTTCTTCATTTGTTACAAGTCCTAATAATTCTTGATAATCTCTATTTTTATTTATATTTTTTATGTGAGTGAGATAATTTTTAATTATGTATAATATAAATAATTTATGTATATTAATTATATGATGAGTATATACAATATTTTTAAATATCTATACATGTTGATTTATTTTCTTAATACTTATTAGTTTCTTGAATTTGTATTCACATTCTATTAATTTAATTATATTTAGTATATTATTTGTTTGCTTAGACATACATATATAAATATATATTATGTCTGAATATCAAGATACTTGTTAAAAAATTTATACTATTAAGTAATCTATCTACTATATACATATGGCAATCTGTATTCCTAGTCAATGACAGAAGCATCAGCCTATAACATATGATTCTCTCGTAATTATTGAGGCTGCAAACCCATCTATTATCAAAATCTTAGGATCCAAAATTCAGTTCATGACAGAGAGCATCATGCTCTTATAGTCTGATCTGAAAGCAGATGGAATGAAAGAAAAATGGCTTCCCTAGGCCACCATGACCATAATTGTTCTTCAGTGTCTGGACGAAGAAAGCGAGTGCTGTTACATCAGTTGGACAAAAGTTATTAGATGATACTATTGTTTAATTTGTATTACATGCAAAAAAATTAACAAGGCGAGGAACATAAATTTGTAGAGTTTAAAATGAACATTTAGTATGTATTCCAAGAATAAAATTAAATATGTAGAATTACATTTAAATCGTCAAATATCTTAGCATATCTACTATCATAAACTACGGCTACACTCCATTAAACCAAGAGGATTGTGAATTTGGGATATTTCATCTCCCCTTTTAGAGGGGAATGAAATGTAGCTAGTTAGAGAGGGCGGCGACTTCCATCCTTGGATATTTTTGGAAGCATTTTTTTCATCTATTTTCGTTGTGTTTTTTTTTTCTTCTTTTTTTCTTTGGCAGACCTGGAAAACTATTTAAGAGAACCTTGCAAGACTTTCATCTTGATGGAGGCGAATGCAGTTGAACATACAGGGAAATTCTTGCAGTAAGCATTGATGTTCATGTAGTCATTGCAGTTACAAGATCCCCATGATATAAACTTACCAACTTGATCTCTTTTCTACTTTCAACTTCTCTTGCACGGTACGAGCCACTCAACTTTTCTGTAATCCATCATTAGTGGGAAATCATTTTTCACTATGTTCAGAATCAACTAACAAATAGATCATAGGAACCTACAAGATGATTTTATCTATTCAATCAATTATTCAAGTTATTATTCTTGTAGTAACACCTGAGTTGATGATATTAATTCTCACAGTTACTCTTCCTTCAAAAGAAACAGAATACCAAAATCAAGAAAGCAATAGGCATCATTTTAAATGGAGTAACTTCACCAACTCACATTGCCATAAACTAAAACAAGAGGAAGGGTGGAATAGAAAGTTTAAGCCATTAAACCATCCTGCTAGTCAAATCCTCTGAACAAAAGGCTTGTTTGCACTAACATTACTATGCCAGTAATTGTGCTGCATTGCTAGGTGTTCCCAAGATACCATTTATACACAAGACAAGATATTCAACCACATCCAAAAGAAGAAAACATGCCCACCTACGCCATTCCAGTTTTCTAGAAACCAAGACCAAAACCGAACATCCTCGTATCCTTGAGACTACCATTTGTTAGCAAAATCAACAAAACTACTCATGTCCTATGATGCCCTAAGAATGACCAAGTGCCTTGTCAATTTCTTCCACATGATCACGGAGCATGTTCCACTGCAAATGAACAAAATTAAGTCATAATGACTAACATCGCTTCTGAATCCATAACCATCACAAAAAAGCATAAAGTTTGAGACATGTACCTGATCCAATGATAAGGTAATACCTGGAATAAAAATACAAGCATGCAATGTTAGAAGGCACAAAAATAGAAAAGAGAACAAAGAAAAATAAATAAAAACCCTTTTCCCACTCCCTGACCCAAGTGCTTTGACGTGCAAGCCAAACTCAATTCTACTGTTTGGACTTCGCAAAAAGAGAAAAGCACTTTAAGCATGGTAAGCAGATGATGTCTTAATTCCAAACTGGCAAGATCTCCAAGGGAGATATGAAAACAAGGGGCAACAATTACCTAGGCATGCATATACCAGCATGAAAAATATTCCTCTGCTCACGATAAATGAGCCAAGCACCACCACCACTAACCTAGCACTTCATCAAACATGCTTTCCCCTTATCAGAACAACAATTCTAAATTACAATTAAAAAGTTAAAATTTTTAAGGCTCCTGAAGGAAAAAAACCAGCCAGAAAATCAACATAAGAGATCACAAACAGCATAAAAACAAAAAAAGTTCAATTCAGTTTCATAAACTGAAAACAGTTTCAAGTCTCTAATTACACAGAAAAATGGAAATAGAAACAGACACGTATGACTTTCACAGTATAATCTCCCTGCAGATATGACAAGAAGTAGGCTTTTTTAAAATTCTGGTTCTTATGAAATATGTCAGCAGAGTTCAGCACTGAAATGAAAATGTTATTGAAAACTTGAATGCTGGTGACTTTGTAGCTTCATTCACCCTAATAGTTGAATCCTTTCCCTACCAATTTATTAAAAAACAATGATTGCGTTGGCCTATCCCAATTTTAATGGAAAGAAAGACTCAATTCACCTAGGCATGTGTGTGCATTCACCCACCCTGTTTTGTTTCTCCGACAATCATCAAGTAGCTCATCTTCCAAGAGAAGGGGAAAAAAGCTTTCCACACATGCCCATATACTATCATCAAACATTCTGCTTTCCCCTCAATACTTAGAGAGGAAAAGGTCAATTCAATTTGCTGACTGGCTTTATATTTCAAAAAAACACCTAAGATCATTGCCACTTACATCAAACCAGTGGCATGGATCATATGGGCCTGTCTAGGCAGGATGGAAATCATGGCCCAAGATTATCTATGTTCTATACTGTAATAAAGAAGACAGCATTTCAAGAAATACCCTCATCATTGGGAAGTAAACAAGAACTCACAACAAGCACTTTATCATTAGCCTCAACCATGTCAGAGGTTGAGGAACTGAGACTCAAGACAAGTATTGTAACACCAGCATCATGCTAGAAAGGTGCACTATCCATTTTTGCCTACTTCAAGATCACAAAAGGGAAAGAAAAAACTCCTCCCAACCTTTTCAAATTACTCATCATCTTTATGCTTGCCTAAATATATAGGAATGGGTACTCTATTGCTTCCGATCATTTCCATCTCAACAACAATAGCACATTCACATCCATTTCTACAGAAATTGTTAGATTCAGTTCGAAAACTGATTCAGACATTGGCAAGGACAAAAAAAGAATAGTTACGCACTACAACAACATACCTTCTCTCAATCTCAACGATCCTCTCTTTCATGAACTAAACAACAATGCTATGAAAGCTAAATCAAACTAACCTAGTTTCTTTTCCCTCCACTTCATTGACACTATCCTTCACTTCAAAACCTAGATATACCACACAATCAAAACGTTTACTCCTTTTCTTTTCCAAGTAAAACCAAACAAAACTCCGGAAAAACAAAACCCCAAAATGAGTAAATAACATCTGATCTTAAAACCCTAAAATAAAAAAACCCACATCATAAAAACACTATCAACAAACAAACAAAACATACAAACACATCTAAAAAGATACCTTTTTTTCCAGGGAGAAGGTTGCCATCTTTGGGATAAAACTCACGAATATCAACATTAATCTTTCCTCTCCAGTTCCTGACTGTCACTCTCCTATTCCTCCCTATCTACGCAAAACAAAAGGAACCCACAATCATTTTCAAAACCCTCAACACATAGAACAAATGCGTTAAACGGTTAGGAACCTACCTCACAAACAACAATTTCATCAGAGTTATCAGAGGATGAGTTGTCAGCCCTGGTGGGTTTCTTGGCCGGTGGTTGTTGACCATAGTTGTCATCAGCCCCACTCCCTTCCTCCTCCATTGCTGCTGCTGCTCTCTTTCCTCCTCTTCCGGACATTTCTTCTCTCTCTGTGGGTGTCTCTTACAGAGCAGGAAAAAAAAAAGTACAGGACCACACTACTACGACAGTTTTGACGTCCCTTGGCTTCTTTTGGGTTTGGTTGGTCTTTCACGGTGCTGTTTGGAATCCAAACCCATGTTTTATAAAAAAATTAATTTTTATTTTATTTTTTATATACTAATATTAAAAAATATTTTAATATATTTTTTAAAAAATATTTTAAAAATAATTATTTATAAATATTCTGTTAACGGGTGGAGTAAATTAGTGAGTTTTGCAGTGCTTTTAGTTTTGTGCTGATAAAAAATCTTTTAGCCTAATCTTTAGCTTTTGAACTTCTTGATTTTACATTTAAATTATTTTACTAGAAAACATTTTCATGTAGCTATTTGGTTTTAAAATTATGTAGTTTGATTAATTAAACAAATATGCTAAAAAAATAAAGTCACATTAATCACTATAAAAAATAATATAATTAAAATAACACTACTATATCTTTTGATTAATTAAAAAAAAAAAAACTGAGATATCATGATATTACAAAAACTCTCCTCAAATTTAAATGGATATTACAAAAATCCCTTTTTATATTCAAAGTACCCTTAATATTTTTTAATATTTTCAAAATTTTCATTAATTACTGCAATTTTATAATATCTTAGGAAAGTCATTGTAATTTACTCCTTTTTTTTTCTTTTTTTATGGTTTCCTCCTAAGAGAGGCAATGTCACCATGCATCACTCTTTATCACGCAAAATAATTAGTCCCTCGCAAGAAAAAAGCATTCCATACATGAAGAAGTCGTAGCTTGAAGCTGAAAAAAAGCACGAATCAAGAAAAAGCAAACCACCAGTGGAGTAGAAACTTTGATTGGCTAACCAGTATACATTACCTCCTTTGCAAGATCCAAAATCAATCATGTTCAGAAACAGAAGAAACTTTCTTCTCAAGATCATCGGTCGCCTCCAAAGTTCATGGTAATAATTTACTTCATTCTGAATGATTCGAGCACTGTGCAAAGCACCTTTAGTGACTCTTCAATGTCTGCAAATAGCCTCACCTTCCTCCAAAAAGGAGATTTTAGGTTCACATTCTGCGCCTCCAAACTACGCATAAAAAGAAAGCAAAAACTTATCCTAGGATCACAATCCAGGGTACAAAGGAGCACATTCCGCTTCAAGATGTAGCCAAGCATTATATTGTTACAAACCATCAAGAATTACCATTGATTAACGATTATTATTATTTCCTACAGCTGCCAAACTTCCCAGATCAGACAAGCATTAGAGTTTTATGGACTGATATTATTATTTCATGAAGGTGCTTAAACAAAGATTCCTCTTCCTGCAAAGTTATCAAAATACCAACTGGGTATTAATATTAGTTGCCTAATCTGCCGTTAGTATTAGTTTTCTGCTATTTCTATCTTAGCATAACTTAACTAAATAGCAAGATAACTATATTCCCTACTTATTACTATGCAAGATGCCTAGTCTGGAAGAGGACAGGCACAAATTATGAGAAAAGATCACTGATAAAGTTCTTCGATGCACAGTCAAGCTGTGAAACTCCAACTGGATCCATTGGTCAGTTCTCCTGTCCCAGGCTTGAAGAAGAGGTGGTCAGATGGTGTTTCAAACCATCTTGCTGCTCAACCTCCTGCTTGTGGGACATGTGAGATTCCTTGTCCACTTTTGGAGAAGATTTTTTTAATCCACGATTAAACTCCCTCCTTTGCTGCCTCATTTGTTCTTTCAACATAGGAAATGTCATTTTCTCAAGCTTCTCTTGTATGGGAGAATCATCATTACGGCCTTTTAGGAATGGAGGAAGAGGTTTTGCAGGTCCAGAGAGGTACTGAGTGATGGCTGCTGGGGTGCTGAGTCCTTCTTGTGCACGTTTTGCTTGAGCAACTGAAGTTGCTTTCCCACCAGCATTAATATCCTTCCAACATTTGGACATCTCTTCCAACCTTGCTTTTTCTTGGACCTAAACCCAATCAAAGCAATCACCAAATATAAATAATGTATTCTAATGAGACAGAGAAAGGGAGAGAGACAGAGTCATTGTTTAATTGACTGGTAAAAGTTCATGGCTTGCAAATACAAGGAGATAGGATAGAGTCTTGTATTCAGCCACTTCATCAGGATAAAAAATAATAGAAGAAAAGATAAAGTGAGGAATTCCTTCGCATGCACCTTCCAAAGAGCCTATATTTTAGAAGGTCCACAATAGTGTAGTGATCTAATAAATGCACCTGCCATAAAGCGGCTGCTCTCAAACTGAAGACTTCAATCATTGAAATATGCAAGGACTCCCAGACAAGTACAACACATTACAGTTATTTCACCTCAATTATCTATATAATTGTTAATCATGTTTGAGTAAACAGTTCATTATCAAGCTAATTCAGCAGGGATTGCATCCAATGCCCGAGACAATAGAATTGGAACCTAGGTTTACATCATATAATGGCTAACAAGACTCTGAATGGCCTGTGATTTCAGTGATGGTGATGGCGCTGACTATTATCTAAAAAGCCAAACATCTGAATACCGTGAACATAAAAAAACATGTCTAAAAATTGAGGTGGATGTTTTAGCAAAACTCAAATAATTCTTTGGGAAAACTGGCTTCAGAAATTGGGAAGCCTTTTCCACCATTTAATAAAATAAAGCTCATGTCACCATTAGTGAGAGAAGATTTGGTATCTAACTATTCAAACCTATATATGCTGTGACTTTGGTCAGGGAGATTTGGTTCATAAGTAGCTCTACTGCAAGGAAAGGCAGAAACCCTACAAGTTTCAAATGACAGTGATCTCATGTTCAGAACATGTTTCTTTATTTTCTCATCTGGTTTTAAAATGTGAATTAATACACTTCTCACCATTTCTTCTTTCACTTTCTCCGAGGAAAGAGAATTAAGACAAGAATTGTGAAATTGTGAAGATATTTTTGGAAAGTTATTGTTCAAAGTATGAACTGCCTTCAACATAAATCATCGTTAGTGAGTGTTGTAAGAAGAGAGAAGAAATTATCAATACTAGTAGTAGTAGTAGTAGTAGAAAGAAGAAGTGCGTTCTTGCCTTCTCATTATTGTAGAATGTTCTTCTACGCTCCTTTGCCCTACAAATAGCATTTTTTATCCCATGGTTGTCCATAGCTCCATTTGGCCACATTTCCGCAAGCTGAATGGAATAAAATAAAGAGTTAACAGACTGATCATATGCACTAAATATATTTTTCTTCTTAATTTATATAGTATTCCTTTTAGATTGTCACTGTTTCCATTTTTTTTTTTTAATCACGGTTCTCCATCTCTACAAAAAGTTGTCTTTATAAAGATGAAATTTGTATTCCGTAATTGAGCAGGCACAGTACTATAAAATTATAAACTCTCAGGCATGGCTAACATAAACCAGATAAGAAGCAATAATAAGAAAAACTTTTCACGTGAGATTGAAAACAAAAAGAATGGCTACAGCGAGTACCTCAACATACAGCTTTCTGATATGTGGACCTTTGTCTTCATCCATCCCCTAGAAAACATTAAGGGGTAACATCGAGAACATAGTACAACTATCAAATTTTGCCACAAGAAGCAAAGTAAAATAATGGCGTAGTTATACCTGAACAAATAGGTCATAAAGATCACATATCTTATCTTCCATCTTATTGTCCATAACGTACTTCTCATCCATAGCTCCTTTTTCTTCATAAATAATTGCTTTTTGAAAGTCACCACCTGCTTTCTCTCTTTTAGATGCCTGCTTTATCATAAATAGCAACAGTAAAGCACGCAATAATGTGTCCTTCAGATCATCACTAGCAAAAAGTTTAAACTACTAAACTGGTGCTTTCTACACAAGTCATTCATGCAAAAAGGGGAACAATGAAAATGTGTTGTGATTGTTGATGCACCTTACTGGAATGCAAAATAATCCAATAAAGAAAAAAATGATCATTTCCTCTCTCCACTGTCCTAAACAACATTCTATTACACTGCCAATTAGTGTAGAAGATGACACTGTTTTCAGTTTACTTTTCCAGATTATGTTGAGAGGAATAAAGCAAATTTATTAGAAGCCCGTCAACTGTTACAGAGACAAAGTAGCAAATACTAGTCTTCTTGATGCATTGTTAACATACACACATCGATTGAAATCTCAATTGCATATTGTTTTAATGAAAATGAGCTTTATTTAAATTGGAAATGAACACTTGAGCATATTGGAAACCTGCAGTTCTATCATCTCCATGACCTCCCTTCTAATAAGCTGGAATCTGTCAGCTTTCTCTTGCTTTGCTGTTGGTCCCATTTCAACCATCTCTCTCAGATTTTTCTGTACAAAAACAATTTGGAGGAAGGGTGAAAATGAAGGGGAAATCAGTTTATGTGCATGGAATCAGATTAAGGAAGAGCATTAGAAAATCTGTCAATTACAACGTATAATTTTCCAGGATTAAATAATCACTATTCCATCTTAGGCTGATCCAAGATACTCAACACTGGTACTTACAGTGAACTATATTGATCATGAAAACCTCTAGTGTGTTTACAATTATCTATTAATCCAATTGTAACGAAACCGAATACCTTCAGTGTCCTGAGCTGAATTAAATGCCCAAGAATACTCATAAGGCGATTGATTAATTCCTCTGATATTTTTCCTTGGCTTGACTGCTGCAGTTACCAGAGAAATAATTAAGTTCAAGATCTTACACATGTTCTGTCTGTGAGACATAAAGAGAGAGAGTGTAAAGTTTCACATAAGAAAAACAGGAAAATGATTTCTGTACAGCTAGCTTGGCAACTTTAGCAAGCTTCTGCTTCACTTCAGAAGGCAATCTTCTTTTGATAGCTGTGGATGAGGCATCAGTATCCTGAACTTCAATATTCCGTGGTCTAGCTGTAAATAAAGATTTTTATATCTTTGGACTGGAAAATAATGATCATTTATTAAAGATATATTCAAATTTTCTCATTGTATAAGACCAAATTTGCTTGCAGAATTGGGTTACTCACATTCTGCAACCACTTTCTCTAAATCCCTGATGGCCCTTTCAAGCATACTACCCTTAAGCTGCAAGCTAGAAACATCCTTTGGATGTATGATGGCAGTTTTCTGCCAAAATAAAATCAAAATGAGTTTAATCTCAATGAAATTCATATCATATATTGCAAATACACAACAAATTATATGCCACAAGAACTGAAAACCATCTTACGAACTTACAACAGAACAAGCTACAAGCTAGCTCTCTCTCTCTCTCTCTCTGTGTTTGTGTCAGAGTGGGGGGGGGCAGCGTGTGCTCACACAAGGGGTGAGGGAGAAAGTATCCATAATTTTTATGGAGTTAAGAAACTCATGCATACTCAGTTTCATGCCCTCTTATCAAGTAGACTCTCTGCAAACCAAAACAAAGCCATCTTATAGCGCATGATCCAATTAAAGATACACCCCCGAGCTGGGTGGTGAAAAGGATAACTGCATATCCTGAGAAGAAAGACCAATAATTTTACTAATTTTACTATTTCACCAGCTATAATTGTATTAGTAATCACCAAGGCAACAAAAAGAGGATAATTGACAGGCATCAATCATATAAATCAGAGTATTGTGTTCACAGCAAAAATTGAAACTTAGAAGGGTTTCTTATGCAAATTACAGTAGATTAAACAGCAACAAATTAACTAATAATGTTGTTTCTTATATGATTAAAAGCCAAGAACTATCCTGCTAGTGACCAGTATTCAGCAGACAAATCACCAAATAACGTTTCCAAAAGAAATCACCTGTCAGCTGCAAGGGAAAGCAAAACAAGTTTGATGGATACTTTTGTGCTGGGATTTCTAGTGAATATCAGAACTTATTACCTTTTCAGCTTGCACTGGATAATGAGGAAGATTCAGGTCAGGCAGTTCATGTCTTCCCTTCTTGTTTCTTTGAGAAAATTTGGGAGAGGATGTGCTGCTGGTTTTACTAGCTACTCTTTTCGATTGAAGCCCAAATTGGCTGGGAGCATAGTTTTCTTGATACTTTTCATATGAAACTACAGATAATTCACCTGTATCTTTCACACTTCTACCCAAATTCACAGGCTGGAGGACTCCATTCATCTGTTTTTCGGCGTTATTCACTCTTGTGCAGGAGATGGACTCATCCCTGTTTGTTATTCCTGAATAAGATGAATTTTCAGATCTTATATCAGGAGCAGCAGGCTTTTTGTCAGAAGATCCTACAGGATAAGTCAATGAATGCAGTTTCCCATCATGATGATATTCACCATCAGCAGCTAAACTCTGAGAGGTGGTTGGAAATGGTTCAACCAGAGGTTTATTCCTCGTAGCAATATCCATACTTGCATGACCTACTTTTGCGTGTTTGTTTCTTACATGATCATCATCCTTCTCTTCTTTAGCTTTCTGTATATTATTCCTTCTTTTCTTTGGCTGGCTGTGAGTGGATGAGATCGGTTTGTTCCTAGCATTGCAGATAAAAGAAAATCAGATCGATGTTCAAATGAAGTACCATGACATGCTATTTGGCCAAAGACCAGAAAGAACAGAATGGCAGTAACTATAAAAATCAGTTAGTGAACTATAAATGTATCCTTCACATGCATGTGTCCTCCATCACCCATCGTAATCTCTTATTCCTATATTAATGATGAATGTCCTTACCCTTATACATAGACACCCAAATCTTATGTGGCCATTTTTGTTCAAGATCTTCCAATTACAGAAAAAGGTGTCACTATTTGAAGAATTTTGAGAGAAGTCTTTCTCTTTTCTTAATATTACATGTTTGTACAATAAATAAGGAAGAGAAGCTAACCCACTGACCCTCAAAACAAGAAATAAATAATAGATAGGAAAATATTCTACACTAAACTAGAAAGCAATAATCTAGAGAATCTGAATAGTTAATACCAGATTTTATTTCCTAAACCATATATACTAAGATTTCTCTAAGATTCTAACTGATTTTGAGACTGATTTCCACACTTCCCCTCAAGCTGGGTTGTATATGTTATACATGCCCAGCTTGTGACTCAATTCTTCAAAATTAGTTCTTTGTAGAGCTTTGGTGAAGATATCTGCAATCTAAGATTTTGTTGGAGTGTAGATGAGGTGAGCAATGTTCTTCTCAATCTTTTCTGTGATGAAGTGTCGATCTATTTCAATGTGCTTTGTCCTATCATAATGAACTGGATTCTTTGCTATGCTTGTGGCTGCTTGATTATCACAATGCATCTGGATAGGTGTCAATGATTCCCTGCCAAGTTCCTTAAGTAATCTTTGTATCCACATCCCTTCACAGATACCAAGAGCTATAGCTTTCAGCTTAGATTCTGCACTGCTTTTAGATACCACATGTTGTTTCTTGCTTCTCCAAGTTACTAGATTTCCCCAAACATAGGAGCAATATCCAGAAGTAGATCTCCTATCTAATGTCTCCTGCCCAGTCTGCATCTATGTAGATTTTAATATTTTTGTTGTCACATTTCTTGTATAGAAGGCCTCTACCAGGAGTCATTTTTAGGTACCTCAAGATTCTATTAACTGCTGCCATATGATCTTCTGTCGAGTTGTTCATGAATTGGCTTACAAAATTGATAGAAAAGCCAATATCAGTTTGGTATGTGAAAGATAGATGAGTCGACCCACAAGTCTTTGATATCTCTCCCTATCCACTGGTATACTATCATTTTCTGCTCCTATCTTCTTTGTTGAATCCATTGGAGTGTCCGCAGGTTTGCATCCAAGCATTCCTGTTTTTTTTAGCAGATCCAAGACATATTTTCATTGAGAAACATGTATACCTTTCCTTGATCGTGCCACTTCCATGCCAATATGTGATTAATCTCCCTTACATTTCCCCAAAGTTTCAAACAACTAATATATTTACCAAGGCTTTATCTTGTCATCAACATTAATTCATGGTTGACAATTAATGCTTCATAATCCACCGACATCAATTTGAGGGGATGGTAGTTGTGATATCTTAATTTTGAAAGATTGATTGATATGCAATTATTTGATTTGTGGAGCCTTGATATAGGAGATTGATTGATAGGTACATAGTTACCTTTTTAAAGAGATTATAATTATGATTTGTAAGGTGTAATTATATTACTATTTGACTATTTAATGAGAAAAGATCCTCTATTGAGAGAGGCATCCAAACCATTTTGACAACCCAAACCCATGTTTTGGCATCTTATATCAATGGATGATTGAATATGTAATTAATTGTAATTCAAAAAATCCAAAAATATCTTGCTCATAGAGTAGACAAATCCTCCACATTCCTTCAACGTGAAATAAGAAGATACTCTAATTCCTTAACCACAAAAGCTTCTTTGGTGATACAATCCACAATTTCATATATTCACAAAGATCTAGTCAGCTATAACATATTTAGTAGCTAGCCTTTACACAAACAAATTTCATAGGCATTAAGTGCATGCCCATATCCATTATATATCTAATGTTCTAGGAACTACACATAGTCGGTGAATATCAAAATAATCAATCATTTAAAAAAAAATGCTTAAAGCAAAGCAAAGAACTGAATTATTTTGAAGCAAAAACCAATCATTTGAATAGACCATACTAGTTTAAATCTTTCAAACTAATTATCAAAACTTTAGCAATGCATCATCATGGGATCCAAATTGCACTGAGACATAAAAGGAATGAAAAAGACAGAGCTACCAAAAGACAACGTGAACAAGAAGAGTTTACAAGAACTCACATGTGTTCTAATTCTCCCTTATTCACAAAGAATCCATCATGTTCGGTAGTTGACCCATCAATTTCAAAATACTCATCCTGTGAAATGTCATGTCATGGACAACATTGCAACAAGTTAACAGAAAGGACTATAATGTCACAGGAACAATTAACAACCAACTTTTTCCATGATAGAAATGTTTCCAGGGGAAAAGCTAGTGGAATAATATGACAACAGTGAGAAAGAATTGTGGACTAGTGGTGGTCGACAAGCTTACAATGGAACATTTCAGGAATATAAAGAGAAACGTTAGAAATCCAGTATGCACAAACTAGACCTAGCTTCCAATAGGAAAATGCAATATCTAAAATATTGCAAATTTCAATATCAAGCCAATCACCAAAATAGTTGCCCCTGGAATACGAGGTGTAGAAGGTGCTTTATACAGGGATTAAGTAGCTTCAATAAGAAAAATAGCCATAACAAAACCCTAATTCCAATAAATACTAAATAACCTAAACAAGAAATTCCATAAATAAGAACAAAATTTCTAAGTTACTGATTATTACAAACTAACACATAGCAGGACCAAAGTAATTTTCCCTCAACTGCATCATAGAGCTTATCTGAATCATTGTGGCATGTATTTTACTGAGCAAAAGACTGGTCTTAGTCATGAACTGAACATATCAACGTTTGAAGCAAAAGACCCAGCTAAAGTCACTACATCTACGTGGAAACCAACTCAGTAAAAGAAATAATAGTGACTGTTTTTTACTGAAGCTCTTTGCCAGTCATTTCTATAACCAAGTTAACACAATGACACAAAATATTGATGATGGTGATATTTCATTCACTATCAATATTAGACTCATATTGTAGTTACCATCATCATAAAAAAATTTATTATAGCCATGTTACCAACCAGTTCAGTATCATCTATGAAAGAATCATCAGTTTCATACTGAACTTTATCAGGAACACCATCAAGTTCTTCCTCATCGCTTCACTGATTACCCTAAAAAAGTAAATTGTCAAAACATGGCATCGCATAAGATTCTCAGGCATTGGCAGTACCAAGCACAAGTTATACATAAGATGTTAAAATTCTTCTATGTTGGCTGTTATCCTACCACATCCCCCCTCCTTTATCCATGCTTGGGACTGGCTATAGCAAGCTAAGTTAGCAAAGCAGTATTCTATTCTATTTTATTTTTCAATTTTTTTCTGTAACCAAGAATAAGTTGCAGAGGAAAAAAGAAAACTGCATTTATCTGAACAGTGAATATAAACAGTCCAGGTTGCACTTGTGATTCACCTGTCTAAAGCTACAATGCTTGGACATTGAAAATAATATGGAAAAAGATAGATTTGATGCATATGGCCATATTATTCTTGCTGTTTTATTAATTAGTCATATAAGGGGTTAACAGTGTGCTACTACCAAAGCTTGAGTCTTGGTTGAGTAGCTGGAGCTATAATACTAGACCAAGTGGCCAAAAATGATCAGGACTAATTAGCCATATAATAATAAGATTATCTGCAGATAAACGCAAAACTGTTCAGCTGGTCTGAACATAATTAATCTTAAGATATAGAAGGAAAGGGAAATAACTCTAAAGATGTTTTGATTCTGCTAATTAATAAGAGAACAATTTCAAAAATAAAAGAGAAAATGTTATTCACTTGTACAGGAGATGAGGCAGGCTTGGAATGCCTGGACAGTCAAACTAAAAGGAAAAGATGATGAAATTAGGCATATCCGATGCTAAAGCTGCATAGATAAAAAACCAGTTTCAAGGGATCTTTGTTGGCTTGTTAATAATTAGAATGCTATATGTGGAATGTAATCTTTCTGGTGCACATAAATTAAGAAACTCCAGAAATAAAAGTGAAGAGCATCTAATAAATGTTTCAACCAAATAAATGCAATGAATATCAGATCCTCATCATCAATCTGTGTTACATTATCACCAAAGAAAAGAGACGAAGTGCAAAGAACTTTACATACCACATAGAGCCCCTCTATTTTCTCAATAACAGAACCAAGATGATTTGAAGAAGGTGCATTTTTTGATACAGATTCAGTGGGCTGGCCCTGAAATTTTGAAGCACAACAAAAGGTATCATGAATAGTGATTTCAATAAGTTTCAGCAGAAGTAGATTGAAAAGAAAGCGAGAGAGATGCAATTCGGGAGATGACATAACAGACGATAGCGCATCCATAAAGCCAAACATGCAACATAGTAAACTCCTGGAGAAGGATAACAAATTTTATATGGATATAATGTTGACTTCCCAGCTAATGAAATAAAACAACAAGCATCGCTATTTTCCTACAATAAGCAGTCTTCTACGCAGTATTATACTTGGAGCACAGTTGATAGTGCTACTCGCTACTCGTCCAAATGCACATGTTGCTCCAATATTTCATTATTATCCTTCTATAAGATGAAATTAATTTGAAAATGGGATGTGAGTTAAATCTACAACTACAGATAAAATCTAAGGAAGTTTTTTGTTAGTCACTTCTTTGATTTTGGCATTTTATACATTTTGAGGAGATGACAGGTTTCTGCCGATGAGAAAGATCTGACACTAGCTTGTACATTTCTACAATTATGTCGGCATAATAATAGTTTATAACAATAATATGAGAATGGTTTTATCAATAGCAAACTAGTACAACAGCCATTTCTACCTCGAAATATTTTGAACATTATGAGAACAGGTAAATAAATTATGTAAAAACTTGCACCATCAAGCTCAACAATTGTTTCAGTCTATAATTATGACCCTCTATAAACAAACGAGTATGCATGTTAGATAACTCACACAACACATGCAAAAAATATTTGTAGAATTAGACCTGTGGGCAGTTTTGTGAAACGAACTTACATCATCACCAGTTTCCCAACTGTTTCCCTGTCTATAAGGATTGACTTTTTACAAAAGAACCCAAATCTTCTTTTAATACTCCATGCATACAGCATTAGTGACATATTGCACTCTTTCCTATCATAGAATTCTGCATGCCATATAAATCCACATTTAATGCAATGTTAACCATAAGAAATCTCCAACAATTTCCTATCTGTAACCAGACTTCCCTAAATGATATTCTTTTACCAAGGTACTTGATACATGATGGATTCTTCTGAATATAGCAATATGCATCAGACCATTCATCTACAACGGTGTAAGCTTTTACTTTTTTGACAGATATAAATCATCTATTTTTTAAGTTTCTTACTTCACAAATTTAGAAATGCAATAGATATGAAAAAATTAGAACAAAGGGCATAACATCTCAAATCCATTTAACAATTGAAAGTTAAAGAACCCAACCCCCCCCCCCCCCCCCCCCCCCCCCCCCCCCCCCCCCCCCCCCCCCCCCCCCCCCCCCCCCCCCCCCCCCCCCCCCCCCCCCCCCCCCCCCCCCCCCCCCCCCCCCCCCCCCCCCCCCCCCCCCCCCCCCCCCCCCCCCCCCCCCCCCCCCCCCCCCCCCCCCCCCCCCCCCCCAAACACACACACAAAAAAGCACAATTGTACAAAATAAATATAAAAAAGTCATTAAGGACAATAAGTCAAGCTACATAATTCTTGTCAAAAAACCTTCAGGGCTCTTATAACAACTTCCATTGACTGAAAGAAACTCAACTTCAACTTGCAACTAAGGTTTGTAAGGGCCAAGTAGAAATTGCTTATCAAACTAAAAGCTTAATGTTTCTAGCACTTACAAACACCGCCTTCATGTCCATTCAAGTGTGGAACTAACAAGAAAGGTGTATGGTGTTTCTTAATCAGCTACTCAAGATGTGAGCAAATTAAGAAATGAAACTATAAATGTCAAGCTTGGGACTTGACGATACCATTATCATAATGAGTCAACTGCTGAGCTTAGCGACTTGTAGATGTCAACACAACAGTCATTGTCCATGTTAGCAATATTGTTGATATGACAGTCGACACATCAACAAAATGCAAGCAATATGCTAACATCAACATTGACAAGTGAGCTAGCATCGACAATTCCTAATGCTACAACATACACATTGCCTTTTTTATATAGTTTTGTTATGGATTTCTTATATATAATCGTGGTCTTCATAACAAAGGTTATTCTTACTTGAAGAATTGCTTAGCTATTTATGGATAATTTGCAAATAAATTTATATGCTTCACATTACAAGTTTAAGAGTAGGCACACATGTATGTGTGTATTGAACACACCTTGTATTCTTGTTGAACACAAATCCCATTTCCCTCTCCATTAATCACATCTTCCCTTTTTCATGTAGTATTTTAACCTATCTAGCTAAAAAATTAAGAAACATTTTAGCATATACAAACCTCTTATCTGATAAACTCCGTACTTATGAATTTTAGTGTAATCTCAATTTGAGCTAAAGGATCTAGATTTCATCGTTTTAATGCCACAAAAACAACCACACCTTAATCTCAAACTACTTTGGATCAGATCCTTTTGTGCCATTCAGCTCGATCATTAACCAAATTCACCTCAATATAGAGACTTGGATCCTTCAATCCCACATCCCTACAAGTTATTTTAGATCTTCTTCTTCCATCCTTTTTCCTTTCAATGTCAACATATCACTTCTCCAAACTAAGGCCTCTTTGTGACATACACAGGATGGAGGACCATTTTGATCACCCTTCCCTACTTTTATCTTGGCTCAGCTTAGCTAGCCCTAAGCCCGGAAAAAAAGGGAGGGTACAATAGGTTGACACCCAGTGTAAACTCTATCGTGTCTCATGTATGGATTCTTTGTGCTAATGCTGAAGTAGAGCTTGCAGGGCTATAAAGGAAACAATTTTTTCAAGATTTTTGAACTCCATAGGAAATTATATGCATTTTTTTAAACCAAATGACAAGTTTGTGCTGAAAACAACCTTTGCTAGAAAAAACACATGAGAAGCATAACACCACTTTAATATGGCTAGTGTAATTTTGATTGCACAATTCAATGGACCAACAATAAAAGATAAGCTCTTTGAGAAGATTAGGACACAAAGAGGACAATTACATATTTGTTTGTAAGTCAAGGATTGAAGTGGGAATGTATCACATTCACTAAAACATATTATTTACTACTTTCTACTTGCAAGGCAACCAAGATGTAGATGATTCAACAACTTGTGGGAGTAGACTGAAAAGCAAAATATTGAAAATGGAGATGCAGGGGTAATTTTGGACTTGCAGTTTGATGTGGTTTGGGGGTCTTGGAATAGGAAAAGATGAAAAGATTTATAGATCTAAGCATTGTTTCCAAAAATTCGGCATAGTTGATGCGAGTAATCTGAAAACCTTTCAGGACAAGCAATTATCTTTTCATCTAAGTTGAAATAAAATGATCCGGTACAATTAGTGTTTGTAATCTTAAAAATCTTTCAAGAAAAGAATTACCTTTTATAATATTAGCAGAGATAAGAACATTTTCATTTCTTCTTTTAGTATAGAATAGACTTGAGAGCTCTCGTTTTAGTTTCTTTTACCTCTTTGTTTTTGGGAGGATTTCGTATTGGAGTTTACAAAGCATAAAATTATTCACCGCCCAAAAATCATGTGTTCATAGAGAAGTCATAAGCTTGCCACTTCACTTATACTAGATTATCATTTTGTGTTGAAAACAAACATAGGAGAAAAAGAACCAGAAAAGGGTGTTTCAGGAAAAAAAGAAAGCAAAGAAAAGATCACAGTTTATAAACATAGGAGAAAAGTATGTCTCTGCTATTATGTAATTTTTCAAAATGAGAGTTGCATGATCAAACCCTTCATTTTATTTTGGTTAAGCCCGAACAGAGCCAAAATGAAATCATTTCAAAGTGACAAAAAACAATCCAGATAATTGCCAACAGCCATTGAGGGATGAAAACAAAATCAGAATAAAACATTTAACTGAGTGCTTCATGGAAAAATAATGATAAAAGATAATGCCTGAAGCGTTAAATAGATCTGTTAGTCATATAGTAACATCATACAAGGTCTTGGAATTAAGCTTTCCTCTTGTGATTCTGTTGGAAGAATAAGCCACACAACAAACCTGAAAGTAGGCAGATATCATCCTACACTGATAAACACTTGGGAATATTTTAAACTAATTTAGACATCCCCATGGAAGGACATTGGAAAGGAAGGTTAAAGCTAATTATTGAGTTTACATACGATAAAGCTCTTAGATGCCAGAAAGGCAAGCACATATCGGAATTTACATGAATTGTGACAAAGGAGGATAATAGATATGGAATTCAAACAATGATTCCACCATTAGAAATGGAAGTTTACAACTCCAACCATAGTTACCATGGATGAATACATATCAACAAATGGAGACAGCTGACACGGTACTTAATTCATACATGAAATCAAAATGATACGGAAAAAAACAACAGCACCTAAATTTAGTTATTCATAAAGTTATTATGATACAAACCATTATGGATCTCCTATGAATATAACTGCATAGAAACAGCAAACTAATTATAATTTAAAAGTAACTGAAGGCTATTAAATCCAAAGCAGATACTAGTAAATCAGCAAAATTGACAAAAACATTCTCAAATAATCAAGTTATTTACTTTCTTTCCATTCATCAAACATTTTGTTACAAAAAATAATTCTTCTTCCCAACATAAAGTTGAACGTAGAAACAAGTTGAAATTATCACATGTAGAACTTGCATTTGATTATCTCAAATACTGCATCAAATATTACAGCAAACACTTAATAAAACATGATATTCAATTAGAAAAAAAAAAGATAAAATCATAAACCCAGATAGAATTACAACAAAACAACCAATTTACATAAATGGGCTCTCAATAATATCTCACCAGAGAAAACTGAGCCTCTTGCCGGTCAGTATCCACAGAAGCAGGCGCCACAACAGCATCAATAGCAGGAGTAGTTTGATTCTGAGACTGAGACGAGCTTGCCTTGTTTGCTGCTGCATCTTTCAAAAGCTTCTTCCATGACACTATTGTTGTCTCTCCAGGATTGAGTTCAATGTAGAACCTTTGCCTAGGAGGACTACCAGTATCACCCTGTTTGGTATTACCAACCTCCATGAATGAATGGATAATTCCAAAGTTTGAGACTTTTTATGTCATGGGAATGGTGTAAACAACAAAGATGTAACCTTTGGAGGTGGGGTTGACTGATTAGTGGATTAAAGGAGAGAAAAAGAGAAACCCAGTAAAGGTGTGTGTTGGATAGTGAAAAATGCTGTGAAAGATTGGAAGGAGTAAATGCAAAATTTGGAAAACCATTGAACAGATTGTTGCTGGTTTTTGTTGTGCTTTTGGTTTTATTTGCCGTTTCTGTTGGGGAATTGTAAGAGAGGATACACCTGGCTCTTAGATTCAGTTACCTTCCATTTATGTGAAGATCGTGTGTTCAAAGTCTCCAAATTTGCCCCCTTTTTTTTTTTATTTGGGAAGTTGGTGCTGCAAAAATCGGGTTTTTTTCTTTGAAGGGGGATGAATTGTGGAATTTTTTTTTTTTATGAGAAAGAAAAATGCTGGCTTCATAAAAATAGATGATAAAAAATCTAAAATAAAAAATGACTCTGATGTTGGCACGAATAATGGTTACGTGATTTAATATGTGATTTCAAGTTAATTTTTAATACAATAAAATAAATATTAATATTACAAATACTGTTTATTGCATCATGATTTGAAAAAAAAAAAAAAACAGCAATAACTGTAATGCCATGGCCTCTCTCTTTTCATTGATTCTAACATGATCTAGCTCCCAACGAGGGAAGAGGATGAACTGGTCAAAATCAGGGAAAGCCAGCTTGACAGCGACAGTGCCTCTTGATTTGATCTGAGGTGCGAAGAGAAACAGCTCCTTTTAACTGGCTAACCACGGGACTAGGAAAAGGAAGCAGATTGGGGTGTTGGAAAACTTATCCTTCAATTGAATACAAGAATGTATAAATTAAAAAAAAAATATTAACATTAATTAAATATTAGAATTAAAAAACATACGAGTATTCAAATATATAACCAAGAAGAAATTATTTTTATTTTAATAAGTACTTTGTGTAAATACAATTTATTTATTTTAAATATAAAAAGTAAATTACAATAATCTCTTTGAAACATTAGAAACATGAAAAAAATAACTATTATTTAAAAAATAAGATCTAAACAATTTATAAAAAAATAGAGAGAGGGTATTAATTTAAATTTAAATAAGGAATTAATGCAAAGTAAAAAAAATAAAAAAGAAGGGTGTTAATCAAAATTAAAAACAAAAAACCAAGAGGTGCCTATGCTGATTTTTTTTAATGAAATAAAATACGTGTCATTTACTCTAATGTTTTTTAGATTCTAAAAACTAAATTTTCAATTTTTTTTACTTAAAAATATTTAAAAAAAAATAAAAAAAATGTTTGCAATAGCAACAACCTCTAATATCGCTAAACAACAAAGAATAATTGTTTGCAATAGCAACAAACTCTAATATCGCTAAACAACAAAGAATAATGAAATTAAAAAAAGCTTTTAAAAACCTCAATCTACGTTTTCTATTTCTAATATTGTAAAAAGAAAAAACTACCTCGAATTTCCCTTAAAAATTTCAACTCAACACTAAGATTACCTTTTTTGGTTGATGGAATATCAATAACCAATATTTGATGCATGAAATTGATTTTCTAATTTATAACCTTATATTAATAAGTATAAATTTTTGTGAAATCATTAAATTAGACTAAAATTTTATTAAAAAAATTTAAAGGTAATATTTCGTGTAAGTTTAAAATTTCAAACATTTAAAGCCACGGATATCTTCAAATAAGTTTTAAAAGTTACTGTTTGGAATTTATCATATTTTTCAAGTTAATTTAGAATTTTTTTATTTAATTTATAATATTTTTTTATTTATTTTCATCTTTATTCAAGATGTTTTTTCTAATATATGTAATGTTGACTTTTTATTAAAGAAAATTTACTTAAATTTAAAATTAAATTTTCCGGTGTGTTCTATTCAGCATAATTATATATTATTTTGTGATTGTTGTTTTTGTCCTGTTGTTTCCTTCTTTATTAGTTAATATCAAAGCACAATAAACCCTAATTATTAGTTGTTATATGTTGTTGAATAACCATGATTTAGAGACGTGGTCACATAATAAAACATAAAACATGTTTATGTAAAAGATGATAAAAAAAAACTCTCTTTTAAAAAAAGAGATATTAATTATATAAAATATATAAAAATAAATTATAGAATTGTGATAAATATTGTAAAGAGAAGTTAAAGAAGAATTATATCGTTCATCAACATAGATAAAAAAAGACAAAATTAAAGGATTATGAAGAGTGATGCGGAGGAGACAAAATTTCTTTATTAGAATGAGTTGGTGGCTTTAAAGGTACCCACAAGCCAACATGAGAAACCATTTTTAGGAATATTTAAAAATAAAACCATAAAATTAAAGTAAAAAATACACCAGAAGGTTACTCTAAAGAGACACGGGCAGAAGACAAGAGTTGTTCTAATCTCTTATTGCATTCTTGGTACAATGTAATAGTCATCCTCGTACTAAACCTTTATATACTTGAGTCTCTCTTTTTTTTTAATTAACTGGAAATGAAAAAAAAACTGGAAAATATTTTTTTAATAAATTAAAACAAGCAATTTTTTAAGATAATAAAAATGTGTAAATAAAAAAACTAGACAGGAAATAAAATAAATGTTTGCCCTGGTGTCATTAACGATTAATGCCAAAAAGACATAAAGACTTCTCTTGATATCTTGGTTAAATTATGTAACATTTGCTTTAAGGGTATCTCAAATCCAATTTTCGCAATGATTTCTTAAAATATTTCAATACCAAACTATAAAATAAAAAAAATTATACCAGGAGTTGTGGTAAAAACAAAAACAGAAAGACAAAAGTCTTTTTAGTTTTTCATTGGTAGTGAATGTTGGAGTTGGTTTATAAAATATATAGTGGGTCTTTTGAAATTAAATTATATGTAAGATTAATTTATATTTAAGGTTATAATTATATTGTACTTTATGATTTAACATGAGTATTTTAACATGTAATATTAATATATTTTAAAAATTAATTAAGTAAACAAGAAATTATTCTTAATGAATCTTTTGATAACAAAAATTTCCTTAATGAATCTTTTGATAACAAAAATTTTAAATTCAAAATAGTTTGTAGGTTAGCCTATAAGCTTATGGGATCATGAGTTTAAACTTGAATTTGGTTAAAGAAAAAAATATTTTGTTATTAAATTTCTATTTGATTAATAATTTCTTTTAGATCTCATGCATAAACCAATCCATTAATTAAGTGATATAAATGAATAAATTTATTAAAATATTATTTATAAAAAATGAACATTCATAAATATATTTTATAAATTTAAACGTTCATTAGTTATTTCATAAATTATAAATAATTTATGAATTATGAACATTATATAATTTTTAAATTTAATTAAATCAGTTTAGTAAACCTGATAATACATTAAATCAAGACCTAGATAATACATTAAATCAAAATTTAAATTAAGTTGTAATTTATTTTAAACTGAATTAAACCTAACTAAGCTAGGATGAAACTTGTTAGAATAAACTCTAAGAATTGTTTTTAATTAAAATGATTTTATTTTAATATTAACTCAACAAGTTGACAACTTGATTAAACCAAGTCAAATTTCTTTTTTTAAATTGATGGGTAAAGTGAATTTTACTCCTTATAAATTTAATAATATTTCAATTTGACTCTTATAATATGTAGCTAATATCAATTCTATAATTTTCAATATCTAACTAAAAGTTTTTCTCTTAATGAATCTTTTGATAACAAAATTTTTTAATTCAGAATAGTTTGTAGGTTAGGCTATAAGCTTATGGGATCATGAGTTTAAACTTGAATTTGGTTAAAGAAAAAAATATTTTGTTATTAAATTTCTATTTGATTAATAATTTCTTTTAGATCTCATGCATAAACCAATCCATTAATTAAGTGATATAAATGAATAAATTTATTAAAATATTATTTATAAAAAATGAACATTCATAAATATATTTTATAAATTTAAACGTTCATTAGTTATTTCATAAATTATAAATAATTTATGAATTATGAACATTATATAATTTTTAAATTTAATTAAATCAGTTTAGTAAACCTGATAATACATTAAATCAAGACCTAGATAATACATTAAATCAAAATTTAAATTAAGTTGTAATTTATTTTAAACTGAATTAAACCTAACTAAGCTAGGATGAAACTTGTTAGAATAAACTCTAAGAATTGTTTTTAATTAAAATGATTTTATTTTAATATTAACTCAACAAGTTGACAACTTGATTAAACCAAGTCAAATTTCTTTTCTTAAATTGATGGGTAAAATGAATTTTAATCCTTATAAATTTAATAATATGTAGCCAATATCAATTCTGTAATTTTCAATATCTAACTAAAAGTTTTTCTCTCTCTCTTGTATTTTCTTTTTCAAACTCGCATGCATTGTATAAAAAACTAAAGCTCTTTTTACAAAAAGTAATTTTATGAAAATTATTTTTACAATTTTAATTTTTTTAACATTATAAAAATTGATAAATAAAAAATAATTTTTAATGAAAAAAAAATTTAACTTAGATTTAAAGAAATGTTTTTTTCAAGCAGAAAAAAATTTCTAGAAGTTATAAACAATTTATAAATATCTTGTTATTTGTTAATTATATCAAATTTCATTTTTAATCTTTTGATTACTATATATTTTATTTAATTTTATAAATATCTTATTATTTGTTAATTAACAATTTATAAATATCTTGTTATTTGTTAATTATATCAAATTTCATTTTTAATCTTTTGATTACTATATATTTTATTTTATTTTATTTCATCCCATATAATTTGATTTAATGTGATTTTTATATTAATTTTGGTCCTCATTCTTTTGATTATTATATATTTTTCTCTTATCCTTTTCTTAATTAAAATTTTTTATTTATCAAATTTGTTTTTTTATTGCTATTTATTTTCTCTGAAATAATTTATGAATTTGTATTTTATTTTAATTTTATTATTTTATTATTTATTGGATTTGATTTTATTATTTTGATTATTATTTATTTTATTTAAAATAATTTATAAAATAATTGTTTTTAATTTCATCCCCTTTCAACTTTTTTATCTATAAGATTTGGCACTCGTTTTTTTAATAAACTTGAAAAAATTAAAATATTAATAAATTATTTATCAGTTTATAGCCAAACATTGAAACATATTTTTTAATTTATTTTTCATGGTACTATCAAATATAAAAAATAATTAACTTTTTAGAAAATCATTTAAAAAATTATTTTTAAGCAAATAAATAAAGTTTAAAACTACAAAACTAAAGTAGGTTATTGTTAAATTTATATTAAATACATATTTAGTATTGTGGTATACAATGCTTTTAAAAAATATATATTTTTTATTTTTAATATTAACACATCAAAACTATTAAAATAAAATATTAGAATAACATTAATTTTATTTATTTCTTAGTAAAATATACTTTTAAAAGAAATTACTGCACTCTGGGTACAATTTCTCCACCTATTTTTTCATTCAGAATTAAAAGAAGAAGAAGAGTAAACTATTATTTATAGATAACGGTGGTTTGTTTTTTATTCGTCACAAATATAAGTTAATCCCTTAACTATCATTGACTTCTAATTTCTTAGGCACTCAGACAACATTGTTATTTTCCAGTACTTCATTCCTTTGATCTAATCCTCTCGTATTTTAATCTCTCTTTAAGAATATATTCTTGAGCTTATTAAAAGCCTTAAACCCACACCGGTTTATTTTTATATTTTAAAAAATTTAAATTTAAATTTTATTTTATTTTTTTATTATTTTAAATTAATATTTTTTGATGTTTTTAGATAATTTTGATAGATTGATATTAAAAATAATTTTTTAAAATAAAAAATATTAATTTAATATTTTTTTAAAAAATGCTTTAAAAAATCACTATAATCATACTTTTACCGGCCAAACAATCATTTAAAATCCATACATTTTAAAGTAAAATTACATTTTTTACCTCAAACTCGGGATATGCTAGTTTGACCATTAAAATTCCCTCATTTCTCTATTCAACGCAAACAATAAAATTGATTGAAAAAAAAATATTTTTGAAGAATTAAGTTCTAATTTCTATTACAAGTTTTTTAGTTGACGGTAGTATGAAGGTTGTTGTGATAAAAAAAAGGAAGATTTTTTTTATATATATAAAAACTAGTATTTTACAATAAATTTGAAGAACTTATATTGCATTTAAAAGGATAAATGAATCATTTTTTAATAGAAAAAAAATATAATTTCTTATTATTTTAAGATTTGAAATGTATTTTATATACATGAATTAATCTGAGATTTGATTAGATATAATTATAACTCAACGAACTACTTATAAAATTTCATAATAATTCAAAATCATTTTCTTTAAATATCATTCATTTAAAGTTTTTGGAAATATCTCTTTAATAAAAATATAAACTTTTAAGGAAAAAAATTATATTTATTATAGAAAAGTACTTATTTAAAAAGAATAAATTGGTTTTTTAAAATTATAGTAGTTGATTATTAAATTTCAGACACCTTAATTTTACAACAAAGTGTAATGAAATATAATACAACACACACAAGCACATATCACAGCGTTTATCACAAATCAAAATTAGCAAACATCCCATCAAGTTTTTGAAGCTAGAGGGACAAATCTAAAACGTTATTGAAACAATAGGGACTAATATATGAATCAAAAGAAAAATAAAAAGCAATAAAAGATAAAAATTTAGAATTTAAAACATTGTTGGACTCTTTAACTGAAACAGGACTTTTGGGCATCAAAACACAAATTGCTGCTCTGCAACAATAGCTTTAAAACCTTCAATTAATTAGCCTGTAAAGGGTTTTGCCTTTTGTGCTGATTAAATCTCTCATCAGATTGATAAATGGGAAATTTATTTGTGAAGAAACCGAAGATAACAGATGTTGATCGAGCCATTCTCTCTCTCAAGACTCAAAGACGCAAGCTTGCCCAATATCAACAACAGGTTGATCCCTTTCTTTTTGGTATTTTAATTCAATTTTATGACTTTTTGGGATGTTATATTTAATGGTGTTTTCGTTTTTTTTTGGTTAATTATAATCAAAATTTTGATCACCCTGGAATTTGAAAATAAAATTTCTGTCTTTTGGTGCCTTAAATGTTTATTTCTCAGTAAAATTATGTAACAGCAAAAGGGTAAGGGAAAGTTTGGATTTTTTCTTGGTTCGTTCAAGACCCCATTTTTTGTTGTTGGTTTGCTATATCAAAAGCTACAAAAAATTAAAACTTTTTTTGCTATGCGCTGCTTAGGGGAATGTGTATTTTTAGGTTTATTGAAGTGGGTCAGTTTTAGAATTTTGAAATGGACAAGTGTGTTCTGGAGGATTGTGATGTTTTCGTGTTGATGAAATGTGTTATTTTTCTTCTGCTGAATTTGAGGAAGTGATCGCTTAGTTGAGGTTGTTACTTTGCTTTGTGATTGAAATGTTCCAGCTTGACACTGTGATTGAAGCGGAAAAGCTAGCTGCTAAAGATTTGATTCGTGAGAAGAAAAAGGACAGGGCATTGTTAGCGTTGAAGAAGAAGAAAACACAAGAAGAATTGCTGAAGCAAGTGGATACGTGGCTCATTAATGTCGAACAACAAGTGCGTAAAAATCACGAGAATGTAGTCTGGTTTCATATGTTATATGGTGTTCTACAATATGCGTTTTGGTTCAGTTGGCAGATATTGAGCTGGCCAGCAAGCAGAAAGCTGTATTTGAGAGTTTGAAGTCAGGTACTGATGCAATCAAGGCGATACAAAGTGAGGTCAATCTGGATGATGTTCAGAAGCTAATGGATGATACCGCTGAAGCTAAAGCTTACCAAGATGTGAGTTTTATATTGAACCTCGTGTAACTCTGGACTATCTTCGACATTCTGTTTAGATATTTTATCTTGGTTGATTATCAATCCCTGACACACACACACACACACACACACACAAAATATTCTGTGTATGTGTATGGTATATGCATGCACACACATACAAACATATAGGCGCTGTATATGGATCTGAAGTTGTCAGTAATTTAGAACCACTGGAATGGAATTCAATATTGAGTTGTATGTCTAAAAATATTTCCTTAAGATAAACTTTTTGCAATCTCACATAATGTTTATAGCATATAGTAAATAGAAATGCTCTTTCATCTTTGCAGAAGTTCTTACATTAGTACTGCATTTATAATGATCATAACTTGATGCTTGTATGTGCTTCTACAGTGACTTTGTAGTGTTTATTTTGTACCATTCTAATGGGGAAGAATATGAACTTTTGCCACTTGTCACTCCTTCTGTTCAAGTTTTCCTTTTCCCTATACCTTTTCCTTTTCGTTTGTATTAAAATTCTAATGGTTCTGAAGGAAATTAATGCTATCCTGGGGGAAAAACTATCAGCAGAAGATGAAGAGGAGATTTTAGCTGAATTTGAGGACTTGGAAACTCAGGTATGATTAATTTTTACACCACTGCTTTCTTTCGAGATTTGTTGTATGTTTCTAATACTGCTTCCTCCATTATATGTCAGTTTAAACCATTCATTTTATTCATTCTACAAAACCCATTTAGTTCTAATTTAAGGCTTGATTTGAGGTTTTGTTCAGCCTCCTGCATTATATGTCTGTTTAAACCATTCATTTTATTCATTCTGCAAAACCCTTGTAATCCTAATTTAAGGCTTGATTTGAGGTTTTGTTCAGTTTAGTGGTAAATTTAATGGTTTACTATGTTCTTAGCCTTTACTTGTTAGACTGGCCAGTTCTTGTTGTTTAGCTAGGTTATGATATGGTGGCACTATGATATCTTCTGGTTGCTCCAGAAAAAAAATATCAGGAATGCTAGAAATGAGACGTGATGGGTTTAGTACGTTCATCCCGTTCATGGTTTTGTTAGGACTGAGTTGTTGGGTAAATGGTGACTATTGGACAATCTCACACAGACTTTTTGAACTGGAATATTTGAGATTTGCTTAAATATATAGGAAAACGTTATTTTTTGGTCTTTTATTCCTTTTCTGTTTACCTATCCAGCCATTCCAGGATGTAAATGAGCTTTTCTTCAGTAGTTTTTCCTCTTTCCATGACCAAAGCTTAGCCATCCCCATAAGATATTTCAACTGATAGTGCACTGGGAGCTATGGGTTCTGCATTTCACATGTTGATTCATATGTCTGTTGCCTTGGATTTTATAGAAGATTGAGCTGAAGAACAATTAGATGAATTGGATTTTTTCATACTATAATATTTCTTATTTTATGGTTGTATATGCACTGGTAAATTTTATTACTACTTTCTGTTGGTAGACCATGTGCTTTTACTTGGTCTTGACTCCGTCAATCTTGAGAAATTCCATAGATTTCCCTTTTTGTTTTTCTTATTTGAAAAATAAACTTTCATTTGTTTGTTTAGATGGCCGTTCAAGACTTGCCAGAAGTGCCCACTATAGTTGTGTCTGAGGAACAGGAGCAGAAGTTGGACCTTCCTGATGTACCAACCAAACCACCTGTGCTGGTGGATGATGCTGAAATTTCTTCAGCTGAGGTCCCCACTAAGAGAAAAGGTCAGTGTCTCTCTGCCTCCTTCCCTCACTCCCTCTCTCTATACGTGCATGTGTGTGTCTACAAGCAATTCAATAACCTGACAATTTTCAAAATGCAGTTTTGGAGGAACCGTTGCCAGCATGATCAGGGAAAACATTTACAGCAACATTTCAGTCTTGTGGAGCTGCTGGCCATACTAGATGATTCATGTCGTTGTGACCTTAATCTAAGCATGTACTTTACGAATTTTCAACTTGATAAATACTTGCAATTGCAATCATGCTGGTTTGTTTTTGCAATTGCAATCATCCTCATAAGACGTGTCCATAACTGTAAATTTATCTTGTGGATAACATGTTTGGTATTTGGATAAATTCAGTCTCCTAGATAATGAAATTTCTTTACTCCATGATGTTCTCATCCCCACAATACACATTGAACATGACTGATGGTATCATTGGTGCTTGTCCGGTAAATTTTTTTCTTTTTATGGGCAAGCAAAATAGTTTGGTTAAAATTCGGTAGGTTGCCAAGGAGATGGTCACCCAATTACAGAGTCGAAAAGCTGCATATAAAAATAACAAACGATTGAAGTCCTAGCATCTTTTAATCTACAATGCTTGCAAACCAGAAGCAGCACGCTAGAGGAAATTTGACATTTCAAATAGCTCTCCGAGGTAAATTATTCTCAGCATTCAAGGTAAATATCGATAATTGTTTCATGCTTTCAGCTGCGCAGCCTGTCAGCGAAGAAATTTTGATGCTTCAAGGCCGCATGCTTGAAATCCATTTTCAGCCTCCACCCTCCGCATGTTTGGTCGGTTAGCGACTTGGCAAGCCAGGTTGAAGTTGAATGTGGGAAGATTTTGGTTGCACGGGTCCTTCGAAAAAATCGTCATGCTTTGCGTGAAAAGCCTAAATCCATTTCTTTATAGCGTGAGTTTGAGATGGGTAAAGATATCTAAGCAACACGCTTTTACTTGAGAGAACTGAGAATTGTAAATCTATGGGAAAATAAAAATTAGTGAACCAGATGGCTGCCATTTTACTATCTACACAGTGTCATCGTTTATAAAAAATCATATCAAAATGCAATTTTCCTGAATAAAGGAAAAACAAACAAAATATCTACTAAAATAACATAACTCATCAATAACTTGTACACAGTATCAACGCTTTGTATATTTATACAATAAATAAGCTGCTTTGATGGCTTCAAGGAAATTCTGTTGTATAATACAAGAAGTTCAAATATTTCCTGGTCTTGATTTCACAAAAAAGAAAAGAAAAAATCCTTACATTCTCCGTGTATGGACATCCATACGAATCACATATCTGAATGCGAAGCCTCTGCACTTGAACAGGAGGTTCTCTTTAAATCTGACGGACAAGAGGAATCCTTGCCAAAAAATCTTGACAGGATGAGTCGAGCTATATTTTCAGCTGCAACAGCACTAGTCTCCATGGTACTGGCTGCATTCTCAAAAGCGTTCACATAGTACAAATGCTTACCATCCAAAATAAAGGGTGCGAATTTTTCAGGAGCCTTGTAATGAGGGTAAGCGCCCCAGTTTATTCGAACGGTCTCCTTCCTTACACTACCAATAGCAGCAATAAACATCAATCAGTGCAGAACAGTTCAAGTTTTTTGCATCAAAATACATAATTTAGTAATTGGGGGTGAGTTTGAATGGACTGTATACATTAATTCAGTAGATCTTCACAATTTTTGTTAAATATTGCCAGTTCTCATGAAAAAAGGTCTTAATCACACACCAAAATTATAAAAGATGTTCACACATTAAACCAGATACAACCATACTATGACCGGGGATAGGTCAGTCAGTGCATAACAAACAATAATAACACAATAAAAATCCTTGAAGTAACCATTGAGGAAATTATTATGATCCTCATTTTTCATTGAAAGGATTAAACAGTTGAGGGAAATTGAAAGTAGTACCTAAAGATGCTATCCAGTAATGCATCAGTCATTGCTTGACGAGAGAATATTTTGTATGTCATATCTGTCTCATTGTAACACTTGAGGATTGAAATGCTTGTGAAAGGAAGACGAGGGTCCTCTATAGTGGCCACCAGTTCTGGAATTTCTGAAACAGCTTTCAGGCCAAAATATACCTTTGTCCATGACAAACACCAGAATTTAATGAATAAAGTATAAACTATCCTATAGAAGGAAAGAAGGGCTGGCAAGAGAACAACCCATAGAGGAGGAATACACTTAGGAGCTGAAAGACATAAAGGAGCGTGACATTTGTGATCGCTATGATACTTACAGGATTTATGAGGCCCCTCACAAAAGTTGCATGTGTGTGCTGTAACTGCCTCATAGGAACTGAAACTGGAGGTGAAAATTGAATACTCGATTCATCTAGTGGTATAGCAACCACTGCAACTTCACATGAGTATGTATTTCCTTTTGTGGAGTTGAGCTCATAATATTCTCCAAGATAAGAGATGGAATCAATTTCTTCATGGAGATACAGTTCAACATCTGAACTATTAATTAGTCCAGCAGCCATTTGCCAGTTCCCCCCTTCAACAGCCCATAAACCACCACCAGATCCTGCCAAGGAAACTGCTCCGGCAAGTCCACTGATGTTGACACTTTGACCATAATTAATTCGTGTAATGACCTGCAAACCCAACAGAATTCTGAGTTGTCAATAAATCTTCAGAACTCTCAGTTAAACTACCCAATTATGAGTCAATTTCACATCTTGGCCTATCAGAATCTAATGACATCACCACATCTTCCATAGTACTTGCACATAATGAAATTCTACTTGCCATACGCACATCTATGGTGCTTCTGACTAGCAAACTAGAGGTTCAGGAAACTGCCGTTCTAAATTATCTGCCTGGTTTCTCTACTTTTTTCTTTTTAAAGGAGATAATGGTTGTTAATGGCAACAAAAATAATGAAAAGAAAGCAAGGGTAACATTTATTTTTACAGTTTGGATTACTCACAAAAATACCTTTCCACCAAGAACAAGATGGAAAACTGTTCTCACAAAATTGATAACAGATACCTGGTTTCCATCGTGTTGTTTTGGGTGGAAAGGTACGTGAAACAGTGAAATGTGAGTCTGTGAATATTTTTTCTACAGAAAATTGCATATTTAGTTTTGTAAATAGTTACTAAAGCAAGGGCAACGTTTATTTTACGATTTGGATAACTCACAAAATACCTTTCCACCAAAAACATCAAGATGGAAAACTGTTTTCACAAAACTGATAACACATTACTATTAACTATTTTGATGATGTAGTTATCGTTTATTTCAAACTGTTTTGTAAATAGTTTGTTTTGGATGGAAAGGTATGTGAAACAGTGAAATGTGAGAATGTGAAAAGTTCTTCTACAGCAAATCACATGGTTTGGTAAATAGTTAATAGTAATAAAAAGGTATGTGAAGATTGAAATGTGAGTATGTGAATAGTGTTTTCACAGCAGAAGGCATATCTGGTTTGGTAAATTGTTAATGTTAATGTTAATATTAATAATCTAATAATAATAACAAGTGAAAGCAGTCAATATAAACACAAAAAGGGGAGGCAATTCAAAAAACAAACTCGATAACTACATCATCAAAATACGAGCACTTGATCTTATCGCAACTGTTCCGATAATTTCTAGTGGTCCAATTCACTGTATTTTAATCTCCTTCTTTATGCATGAATTGGCATTTACGTTATGTGTTCTTGTCTTTGCATAAAAAGAAAGTAAAGGAGGAAATCACACACAACTACACAAGCCAATCCCTTTTCTAATCACACTAACTAAACTAAACTTAACAAACTGCAAAAAGAATTCAAAGCCAACTGGCCAAAGTGAGGGAAAAAAGGAGTAGAAGAAGAAGGAAATCCTTACAGTGACCAATTCTTCAATCAGCAAGGGAGCCAATTTAACACCATCAACCAGCTCCTCCTTCAAGCTCTTTCCTGTAAGATTAACCAACCCAGCCCACTTCAGCATCTCCTCAACACTCTCAAACACAGGCCTGGCTTCTACTCCTTCATAATACTTCAAAAACTTATTCCCTGTCTCGTCCACAAACCCTCCCATTTTTACAAGTGAAAAGCCATATCTCATAAACAAATAAATCCCATTAAAAAAAGACACAATCTTGTTCACAATCCCCCAATTTGAATTCACATTTAGGGTTTTAACAGCAAACCCATTGCCATCCCAAATCCCCAATGAAATTGAACTCTCTGAACTGGATGGTCTCTTCTCCGTCAAATTTAGCAAATTAGTATAGTTCGAGGCGTGGTAGTTTTTGGGGGGGAGAATTGAACCTCCGGCCTCGAAGGCGTCGCCGCCGATTGTCACGGTGGCCATCCGGCCGCCGACGATGGCGTGTCTTTCGAAGATTAGGATTTTCGGATGGTGGTTGGTGGAGTATTTGCGGAGGAAGTGGGCGACTGAAGAACCGCCAATTCCGCTGCCGATGATGCATACGGTAGCATCGTCGCCTCCGGCTGAGGTGGTGGCGGAGGAAGAGGTTTGTGGGAATGTGAGGCCGCCGAAGATCGCGAGTAAAAAGATAATTTTTAGTGGCAACATAACCATTTCTTGTTTTCCTATGTTTTTTAACCACCAGCTTTGCTCAAGACACCCTCAAAGGAAGAAGCGAATGTATCAAAGTTTCTAGCTAGGATTTTACTGTTTGCTGGTGGCTTGTGAACTATTTTTATTTAGTCCCTAAATGCTTAATTAGCTAGTGCTTTTAGTTTTCAAAATCCTCATATTGAATCCTTATATTTATATATTTTTTGCATGGCTGATCTGAAATTGGCAGGTCAACCATTTTTTTTTTTTTTTTATTTATAGCTTCAATTGTGCAGCCGCATGGATAAGCTCATCATAGTATTATACTGTGTCAGCAATTAAAAAAAGGTGCAAATGATGGCTGTAATGCTGGTACAATATTGTTCGAGACTGATGGAACAAAATAAACCACGAGGAACAAGAGAGAAAAACTTCATTTTCAAATAGCTCTCTCAGGTAAATTATTCTCTTTGATCAGATTATTGGGACTTCCAGTTTGAGTCGAAGTTCTTTCAAGGGGCAAACAGATTTAGTGCACAACATAAACTCTTCAAAGGAATGATCGCAGAAGCGAACATGAATACAATATGGACCTGTAGCATATGGCCTCAAGCGTTTAACACATCAGGATCCAAGCTAAATATCGAAAATTGTTTCCGACTTTCAGCTGCGCTAGTTTGTGTCAGCGAAGAAATTTTGATGCTTCAAGGCCGCATGCTTGAAATCCATCTTCAGCCTACCCCCTCTGCATGTTTGGTTGGTTAGCTACTTGGCAGGGGAGACTGAGGAAGATTTTGGTAGCTCAGGTTTAACCCAACCCCTAAGAATATCTTCCTGTCTTATGCGAAAAGCCTAAATCCATTTCTTTATAGCGCGAGTTTGAGATGAGTACAGGTCTCTAGGCATCACTCTTTTACTTGAGAGCTGAGATCTGTAAATCTATGGGAAAATAAAAATTAGTGAGCTAGAGGGCTGCCATCTTCCCATCTGCACGTTGTCTTCATTTATCAAATCATATCAAAACGCAATTTTCCTGGAATAAAGCAAATCACACAAAATATTTACTAAAAATAACATAACTCATCATTAATTTGTACACAGTATTATTGCTTTGTCTATTTATACATTCAGGAAGCTGCTTTGATTGCTTCAAGGAAATTCTGTTGTATAATATAAGTTCACATAACTACTGGTCTTGATTACATTCACAAAAAAGAAAAAGAAAAAGAAAAACCCCTTTACTCAGTGTCATGGATACGAATCACGTATCTGAATGCAACGCCTCTGCACTGGAACAGGAGGTTCTCTTTATGGCTGATGGACAAGAGGAATCCTTGCCAAAAAATCTTGACAGGATGAGTCGAGCTATATTTTCAGCTGCAACAGCACTAGTCTCCATGGTACTGGCTGCATTCTCAAAAGCGTTCACATAGTACAAATGCTTACCATCCAAAATAAAGGGTGCGAATTTTTCAGGAGCCTTGTAATGAGGGTATGCGCTCCAATTTATTCGAACGGTCTCCTTCCTCACACTAACAGTAGCGGCAATAAACATCAATCAGTACAGAGCAGATCAAGTTTTTTGCATCAAAATACAAAATTTAATTTTGGGGGTGAGTTTGAATGGACTGTATATATTAATTCAGCAAATCCGCACAATTTTTGTTAAATATTTCCAGTTCTCATGAAAAAGGGTCTTGATCACACACCAAAATTATTTAAAAAATTCACAAGTGAAACCAGACACAACCATATTATGACCGGTGATAGGTTAGCCAGTGGCATAACAAACAATATTAGCACAATAAAAATCTTCGCAGTAATCATTAAGGAAATTATTATGATCCTCTTTTTTCATTGAAAGGATTAAACAGTTCAGGGAAATTGACAGTAGTACCTAAAGATGCTATCCAGTAATGCATCAGTCATTGCTTGACGAGAGAATATTTTGTATGTCATATCTGTCTCATTGTAACACTTGAGGATTGAAATGCTTGTGAAAGGAAGACGAGGGTCCTCTATAGTGGCCACCAGTTCTGGAATTTCTGAAACAGCTTTCAGGCCAAAATATACCTTTGTCCATGACAAACACCAGAATTTAATGAATGAAGTATAAACTATCATATAGAAGGAAAGAAGGGCTGGCAAGAGAACAACCCATAGAGGAGGAATACACTTAGGAGCTGAAAGACATAAAGGAGCGTGACATTTGTGATCGCTATGATACTTACAGGATTTATGAGGCCCCTCACAAAAGTTGCATGTGTGTGCTGTAACTGCCTCATAGGAACTGAAACTGGAGGTGAAAATTGAATACTCGATTCATCTAGTGGTATAGCAACCACTGCAACTTCACATGAGTATGTATTTCCTTTTGTGGAGTTGAGCTCATAATATTCTCCAAGATAAGAGATGGAATCAATTTCTTCATGGAGATACAGTTCAACATCTGAACTATTAATTAGTCCAGCAGCTATCTGCCAGTTCCCTCCCTCAACAGCCCATACACCCCGACCAGATCCTGCCAACGAAACTGCTCCCGCAAGTCCACTGATGTTGACACCTTGACCATAATTAACTCGTGTAATGACCTGCATGCAAACTCCATAGAATTCTGAGTTGTCAATAAATCTTCAGAACTCTCAGTTAAACTACCCAATTATGAGTCAATTTCACATTTTAGCCCATCAGAATCTAAAGACATCACAAAATCTTCACAGTACTTGTGCATATGAGATTCTAATTTCCATTCGCATATTTATGGTGCTTCCAACTAGCAAACTAGAGGTTCAGGAAAATTGCTGCTCTAAATAATCTGTCTGGTCTCTCCATTTTTCTCTTTTAAAGGAGAGAATGGTTGTAAAAGGAAGAAAGAAATAATGAAATGAAAGCATGGACAACCTTTTTTTTACAAATTAGATAACGCTTATTTTCACAAAATAGATAAAACATATTAGCAAGGAACCAATAGCATGAAAAAAATTAGGAAAATCAATAGCATAGAAGGCCTGAACCTCACTTCAAAAGATTCATAACCAGAAAAGACAAATCAATAGGAGCATGCTTTTTGTGCAATAGTAGGAAGCTTAGGCTAGTAGCCACAAGAGTGGCAGGTTTGAGTCTCAAGTGCAGTCACTTCATGTAAAAATGTTGAAGGAAAGGTACAATCCTCAATCCTTACTCCTAAGACTCACTGGTAGCATCATAACTGGGTAATGGTTTTATATTGGAAGGGGAAACATCTAGTAAGATTGCTGTTGCCAATTATGGTTTTGCCATTGCAACCACATCGGCTAAGCCAAAATGGCAATTGATGTCACAGGTAATAGGGTAAATTAGCCAGCCCACGTGCACCACATTGCAAATAAGATTCCAAGTTAATTTTTAGCACAAGAGAAACCAGCAATGATGTTATGGATATGTTTTTCATATCATAAATTTTTTTTCAATTGAGAAACAGAAAGATACTTTATAAAATCAAATGAAAAATATATGAACCCATATATTGAAAAAGAGTTGTTAATTCTAATCATAGATTAAAGCGGGAGCTAATCTTCCTTATAAGAAGCAAAAGATAGAACTTAAAACTATAGGGAACAACAAATGAATAATTGGAAAGTTCAAGGACCAATTTGAAGTTTTTCATTCCTTTTGGACAATGAAAATCAAAAGGCTCTGTTTTTCTTTTTTATGTTAATTTTGGTCCTTTTTTTCAAGTTTCTTTAATCATAACCTAAACTTTTATTTTATAATATTGATTTTTAATTCAACATTAGAATGCTTAATTACATATTGGATACGCAAGAGTATGTAAATATAAACTGATGCCAGCACATAAAACCATGCCAATACAAGGAATAAAGTCTAATGACTAAAAGGTAAATAATGAAAAATTCAAGGACCTAAAAGGTGAAAATTGACAACGAACAGAAGTGTGGACAGTGAAACGTGAGTGTGTGAGCAGTGCTTCTACCATAAAACTTATAAGGAAAAAATATTAACTACCTACTAAAACATAACTTGAAAGAATGAAATTGAAAAGGAATAAAGTCTAATGACCGAAATGCAAATAATAAAAAACTTCAGGGACTAAAAAAGGAAAAAATTGACAGTGAATAGATGTTTGAACGTGAAATGTGAGTGCATAAATAATGTTTCCATAGTGAAACTTTGACAGTGAACATTGAAATGTGAGGTTGTGAATAGTGATTCTACAGGGAAAAAAAACACTGTATGTTTGAGCACATGGCTCACAACAACTACAAGTGAAGGCAGTCACTATGAACACAAAAGGGAAGTCAATTCAAAAAACAAACTCGATAAAAGTTCATCAAAATACGAGCACTTTATCTCATCACTACTGTTCCAATAATTTCTAGTAGTCCAATTCACTGTATTTAATCTCCTATGCATGAATTGGCATTTACGTTATGTGTTTTTTTCTTGGCATAAAAAGAAAGCGAAGGAGGAAATCACACACACAAGCCAATCCCTTTTCCAATCACACTAACTAAACTAAACTAAACAAACTGCAAAAAGAATTCAAAGCCAATCGGCCGAAGTGAGGGAAAAAAGTAGAAGAAGAAGGAAATCCTTACAGTGACCAATTCTTCAATCAACAAAGGAGCCAATTTAACACCATCAACCAGCTCCTCCTTCAAACTCTTTCCTGTAAGATTAAACAAACCAGCCCACTTCAACATCTCCTCAACACTCTCAAAAACAGGCCTTGTTTCCACTCCTTCATAATACTTCAAAAACTTATTCACTGTCTCGTCCACAAAGCCATTCATTTTTACAAGTGAAAAGCCATATCTCATAAACAAATAAACCCCATTAAAAGAAGACACAATCTTGTTCACAATTCCCCACTTTGACTTCAGATTTAGGGTTTTAACAACAAACCCATTCCCATCCCAAATCCCCAATGAAAAGGAACCCTCTGAACTGGATGGTCTCTTCCTCGTCAAGTTTAGTAAATTAGTATAGTTCGAGGCGTGGTAGTTTTTGGGGTGGAGAATTGAAGCTCCGGCCTCGAAGGCGTCGCCGCCGATTGGCACGCTATCCTACCGCCGACGATGGCGTGTCTTTCGAAGATTAGGATTTTTGGATGGTGGTTGGTGGAGTGCCGGCGGAGGAAGTGGGCGACTGAAGCGCCGCCAATTCCGCTGCCGATGATGCATACGGTAGCGCCGTCGCCTCTGGCTGCGGTGGAGGAGGAGGTGTGTGGGAAAGTGAAGGAGAAGAGCGCGAGTAAAGAGAAGATTTTCAGTGGAAAAAGAAACATATTTACTTGTTGGCTTGTCACCACCAGCTTTGATCAAGACACTATCAACAAGGGATGTTACTGCTTAATGTGGACTTGATTGATTGTACCTTCTTCTAATGGTAATAAACATTGAACCAATGCCCACATCCTTCCACTGGTTTTGGTTTGGCAGCTTCTTCCAGTGTGCCGTGGGTTTTTGATCGAGGGCGTGTCTGGAAATGCGGAGTGCGGCAATGGGTTTGTTGAATCCATTACCCACTGGTTGAACCCGTGGGTAATGGATTCAACAAAACTATGTGCTATAAAAGATACCATGTGTTCTGCTGGTGTTTCTGTGTAGCCGTAAAAACAATTTGAAAATATTAAAAAAAAAAAATTTAAACTAAATTAGATTTTGATTAGTTTCTGCTAGGACAATCCTGTACATCTGGGCATCTGGCCTCAATTTGTTCCGGGTTCTTCCTCAGCTGCAGCATTTTTTTTCCTCGTCATTCTCTTCCCCGTCACCATCTTCTTCTTCGTTGTCATCTATCCCTCCTTCAGCTTTTGGTCCGCCTGGAGGAGGTGGCAACACCTCTTCAACCAATTCTACTAGTTCTTAAACGATCGGCATTCCAAAACGCGCCTCCATTTCCTCTATGATCTGTCAAATATAAGACAAGTAAATATTTAATGAAAACTCCGAGGGAAACCAGTGTTCTTGACACGAAGAAAAACAAGGGCAAAGGAAGAGAAGAGAGTAGCGATATTGACCAGGAGAGCAAGCAACAACTGTCTTCCTAGTGAACTTTTGTCGATACCATGATTGACCATGATAATACAATTCCTTCAACCAGATGCAACCAAAAGAAAGGGGAAGAGATTGATCATCATCAACGAAACAAATGGCACCGTTTTTCCAGATTATAAACTTTGGAAATTAGACAGCATCACCATGGCATGATTCCTTCACCCAGGCTATGAACATTACGAGCTAGGTTGGATATTAATTTCTAACAATGGTATCATATTAATTTGCTGCAACACCCATAAGGATCATAGATCAAAGAAATCATGTAGCCAGTTATTGCCCATGATACTTTCCAGCCCAAGCTGGAAGCTACCATTTAAATACAAACACACAAATCAAATCAGAAGCGACGTACCTTCAAGAACATGCTCATAGCACATAAACATGGGAACAGTACTTGTGTTACACGAGGAAGGCTATCAGTGACTAAACGATGCTGAATGCTCCTAGCAGATGCAAAGTTCTCATAAAATGCAACCCCCCTTTTTTGTTACATATTGGTAACATTAATGCACCATTAAATGTACGGGAATTGTTAGTGGTCATCAAAATCTTATTTACTTGGGTAGAATTACAGCAGAAAAAGCCATGTAACTCTATCTCTGAGGCGTATCGATGTCTAACAGAGCACAGAATCTTTCTTTTCCATTCTGTGGAAAAGGCAGAGTGCTGCTAGGAATAATTCCGAGGCACAAGACAGCTTTGGGCTGTCATAGTTTACGGATTGCCCAAGGAAACCCTTGGGAACAATTAATGAAGTCTCTCTATCTCTCTCTCGTACATGCAGCAATTGGTAGCAGCGCGGTCCTGGAACCTGAGGATTGCAGCTTGGTCAGATTCTATGAGAAGAAGCAAATCAGTCTGATGGTCTAAATTTGTGGATGTTTCACATTTTATGGCCTAACCATCTGCTTGTTTCGTAATTGTCTATTCCTCCTTCCAAGCTGTTTGCTTGGATACCCTCTGTACTCTACGGAGGTTCACAAGCTCATGGCCTAACAAAGGAAAAGAGAAGTCACGGCCTGAACTTTCCAGCACGCCTTTAGACCTTGGATCCGTTTGTTTTTATAGTGCGGTGTAGCCGGTGTTTTGCTCCAATCATATATTTGAAAGTATTTAGTTAATCAACATACATCATAGTTTTGCACAAGTCTCACTACAAACTATCTCTTGAAATCTTGGTTAAACTTTTTTAACAATCTGTAGCTTTTCTTAAGCTTAAATTTTCAAATTACGACCATGAAAGATACCACAACACCAAACACACCATGACTAAATCAAATGTAGGCCTTACCTTCACGTCATTGCAGCCCTAAAGTACTGCAATTATACCTCCTTGTACTTCTATAAGTCGAGTAACGGCTAAGTAGAACTTCGGCAAGTAAAACGAATTCACAGCTTCAGCTACTGTGATCAAAGAAATAGGACCTTCACCACCTATTAATTAAGTTCACTAGCTCATCATCAAGAGTAGGACTCTAGGATGTTGCGTAGTATGTTTTAAATGCTGTTCACTTATAATGGTGCCATCTCTTGTTCATAAAGCTCATCGACCAGGCGTTAACAATTTTTCTCCGCGTAAGCAAACGTTTGAATGAAATACATTAGTGCAAGAGCCTCTTGGGACACACCAATAATTTCTGACAAATGGTACACGATGGAAATTTTAAGAACATCAAATGGCTTCGTGTAGATTTATTTCTAATTCTTCCATCACGATGCAAACAATGAATGAGAGCTTAAGTTTTAATTATCAATGAAGTCTTAATCTGGTGATATTCACCCTTGCACATATGGAAATAGATATTTATGAGCTTGAGTGCGTCCTTACCATCTAAAGTGAAAACAATAAAGAAAGAAAAGTAATCATTTAGGTGGCCAAGTGGTAAGAACTTGGGATTAAGGGGTTTGCTCTCTCTGTGGTTTCAGGTTCGAGTTCTTGGTTGCTCGTATGATAACCACTGGAGGCTTACATGGTCGTTAACTTCAGGACCCGTGAGATTAGTCATGATGCGCGTAAGCTGGCCCGAACACCCACATTAATCTAAAAAAAAAAATAAAGAAAGAAAAGTTCAAAGAGGGAGACAAGAGAGCTATCATGCATTTATCTTTAATGAATATGCTCTAGCAAATCAGTTGATTACATGCAATATGTAATATTTATTTTATTTATATAAAATATATTTATTATTAAAAAAATATTTTTAATATTTAATTATATTTGATTAATAAATTTAATATTGTTTGATTAACAAATCTAAAGTAAAGATAAAATTTGAAGAACAAAAATGCAAACCCAACATTCATTCATTTGGATGACCTGGTCTAGCTAGCATCCAAATATATTGCTGCCTGCTTCTCAAACAAAACATGTATGTTCTTATCTTCTACGAATGATCGATGATACATATTGAAGGAGTGAAACTGTAAGAACAATTCAAAACTCGTTAGTTTTGAAGTAAAGAACAATCCAAAACAGTGATGCGAAGTACTAATTAATACAAACATTGTTATTCTATTATTTTATGTTAAACAAGAATTGAAGTACAATGAAGCTCGAACTTCAAACCTCTAAAGAGAGTAACATTACTGTATTCATCATTTTCACTAATTAATTAGAGCTTAACTTTCCCTGCAAGCATATATGTCTTATAGATAACAGTTCTAACCACTTCAGGCCCACCCCATGCACTCTCAAGTTCCTGAACAACCTCGTCAGACAATAAATCTACACCTTGTCCCTTGGCTGTATTGAATGCTGACAATGACCTGAAAAACTTCAAGAGTCCCTGAAACGACATCTTCTTTTCCATGTCCAATTCGAGCGGCTGACCCTCACACCCAACACCTACACTTTCAAAAGGAAATGGAAGCGTCTTGTAACACTCTAATGCATGCTTGAAATTAGGGTTTTGAAAAGGAAAGGTTCTCTCAAAGTGGACCGCTAAGAGAACATCAATTTCTGGGCTAAACTTGAATCCGGAGTAGCACCAAACAGCAAATATGCCTCCTGGCTTTCTAAGAACGCGCTTGACGATTGGATAGAACTTTTCTAGATCAAACCAATGCACAGCTGAAGCCACAGTAATGAGATCAACCGAATTCTCACCTCCTAGTAAATGAACTAATTCATCATCAGATATCATTAACGGGGTATGCAAGTAATGAACTTGGGGATGTGGTATGGCATGCTTTAATTGCTCCTCACTTATGTCAGTTGCTATCACTTGCTTGTAGTGTTCAGCGACCTGAAAATGAAAAACATCTCTTACTAATTAAATAGAAAAACTTGCACTACAATGTAATGTCAAACACAAGTGCATGCTGATTCACGCCAAATCAGTAATGTCAAGCACAAGTGCATGCTGATTCACGCCAAATCATCATCAAACTAATTAGGTCTGTCAAGAGTAGAGAATTTGAGCATCTTAAGAAATATCCTATGTCTGGTCTTGTCTACGATCAGATGTCAGTATAAAAATCTTAAAAATGATAGCTACGATTGTTCGTCTCTCAATTTATTTAGCTGTAGCTCAAGAGAGTGAGAGACAGAGAACTTACACCGACAGCCGCCTGACCATTGCCAGTGCCAACATCCCAAGCTAAAGAGTGGTCAGGGGTGAGAGAAGCCAACATTGAGAACCATTCGCTTGGATATCGTGGCCTTACATCCACATATATAGCTGCCTGATTGTCAAACAAACCTGCCATGTTAAATCTTGTGAAGTCTGATAGAATATGTGCCTGTTAATGTTTCGATGACCGAGTGAAGGATGTATATATCATGCCATGCATTCTGAGTTTACAAGGAGACCAAATTAAATTACTCAGGAGAGCGACCTGCAATTTGGAGGACTATAACAAGAGTAGCATGTCTACTTCTTGTTGTATCCTATAAACAAGCGGGATTCCTTACGTATTAAGCAGGATTAATCATATTCAGGGAAAAGAGAAGGTGGCAGCAACCCTCGAGCGTGCAAAAAACAAGGAGCAAGGAGGCCTAATTAATCCGTGCAAGAGAGCGACTTGCAATTTGGGGGATTAAAAAAAAAGTAGCATGTCTACTTCTTGTTGTACCCTATAAATTAATCATATTCAGAGAAAAGAAAAGGTGACAGCAACCCTCTAATGTGCGAAAACAAAGAAAATATTTTAGCTTTAATCAGAGAACTTGTGATTTAAGGAAGGGCAAGTTGACCTCTCTTCCAAGAATCATCGCTGCTACTAAAGATCAGGTTACTCGAGATGTTTTTCCGTCCAATAGTCACAAGTGTTTTTTTTTTTAAGTAGACTGATATATATATATATATCACTACTTAAATAAATAAAAAAAACCCTGGTGGTTTCCTACGAAAAAGATCATATATATTGGTTTACCAGTACCTCTCAAATCATCAACTTGGTATTTGGTTTAGAAAATAACATTATGATAATATTAAAATCGAGGGCTGTGGATTTTGTGCTGAAATATCGTTTAAACCCATTTTCATTTAGAAAACACCTAATAATCTCCATAAAAATCTCTTTAAACCATTGATCTAACAACCAGAAAACACCCCCAAGTCACCTAGAAAAATAAAAATCAATTAATTAAAAAAAAACCGAACCATATCTCTATGATTAAATGGAACTTATTGATATTAATATTAACTCTTTTTTGTTATTGTAAACAGTCCCAGGAGACAACTTTGTCTCTCTTAACCTGTTTTCCAGAAGTTCTCTCTCTCAAACTAGGGATCAAAAAATAAACATAATGAAGTTATGGACCTAAAATTAAATTATAAAAACAAAAGGGACTGAAAAGGTAATCAAAGAAAAAACGACACTCTCTAAAACCCAATTATATTTTTAAAAATTCTAGAAATTTTTTAAGTTTATTAAATATTTTATTTTGATATATTAATATAAAAAATTATTTTTTAAATAAATTATTTTAATATATTTTTTAAATAAATGAATACTACAAATAAATTTGAATGCTATTTTGAAGCGGGATAACTATTATTTTTGAAAATATTTTTTTATTTTAAAATATATTAAAATATATTTTTTATTTTTAAAAAATTATTATTAATACTGACACATTCAAATAATCTAAAAAAAAAAAATATTACTTTAAAATAAAAAAAATCAATTTTTTTTTTAAAAACACTTCTAAAATACAATGAAAAACAATGCCTGCCAGCTGCCCACACAACCTCCACCACCTCCAGTTTCAAAAGGAAATGGAAGTGTCATCCCCCTCAATTTGCTCCTCACTCCTGACTTCAATAATCTATGCAACATTAACTCATACCCATCCCCCATTGCTGCACTGCTGTAATCATCAATATCCTGCAAGTAAACGGTGCTCGGAGTTGGGAGCAATATGCTATTCACATCCCAATGACTGCACCAAGACAAACTGCAAAATGCTACCTCCATCAAAAGCAAGCAAGCGCCAAGCTTTCGTTCTAAAGACAATAGCTTCATCTATCTCGACAGAAAAATGCAAGTTTTCAACAGTCAATCAACAGGATGAACAACATATGCATAACTCTAACAATTTGATTTCAATACCAAAACAAGATGCCTCCCCGGAAGCAACCACCAAACTCGGTTGAATCGACCATTAACAAGCCCCCGAAGCAAAGCAAAACGGGGTTCAGCCCTCTATAATTAACATTCATGCTAAACCAAACTATTAGTTCTCTCATACAAAATTGGTAAATTACTGGCGAACAGAGCCTCAATTGCTCCGTGAAGATTTTCATCGAGCACTATTTCCATGTATCAAAATCCATTCATCAAGAACAATGCGGGGTAGATCTATCAAAAACCCACAAAAATAACAAAGAAATTATATTAGCCAAATTAAGATTCTCATTCATTAAAAAGAAAATTCATATTGAGAATAGCCAAACACACCACCCACTTCACCACGGGCAGGAAAAATTAAGATCTCTCAATTTCTTCATAAACCCAACACAACAATAGCCTAAAAAAATAAAAACTCCTTTTCTACATTTCAATAACAAACAAAAACTGCAATCAATCACCGCCGTTTTTTTGAGAGGAAGAACAAGCACCGTCGGATTTATGATCGTGATGATGATGATCGTGATTGCAGTCATCGTCATCGCTGTCATCCTCATCGAAGGGCTTCTCCTTGTGAAATATACAGCAAATTTTGGAACTTTTTTTTTGCATAAACTCGTTGTCTACGGTGCCTTCTTTCCACGAAACTTTCTTTTTCGGTCGATTTAATCGCAAAGTTAGGGTTTGTGGTTGTTGTTGGGTGGGGTTTTCTAGGATGGTTGTGGTTGCAGAGGCAGGCGGTGGTGGTCTCATTGCAGCGGCGGTTCTTACGGTTGTTGCGGTGGTGCTCATGGCGGAGGTTCGCGTCGTTTTTGAAAGTGGAAGGATGGTGAGAAGGGGAAACGCAAGACGCAAGACGCAACAGCCTTGTTGTTGTTTTTATATATATTATTTTCCATTAACGCAAGACGCAACAGCCTTGTTGTTTTTATATATATTATTTTCCATTTTTTATTAGCGAACCGACAACTGGAATCCGCATATTCTATATTGGGTACTTCTATTTGTAATAGGTGCAAATTAGTCCTTCAAATCTATTGCAAGTTATATTTAAGTATGTTATTTTAATTGTTATTTATTGAAAGTGTTTTGAAGCCAATGTATTTAATAATAAAGTATTTCAACATTGAAAGTGTTTTGAAACCAATGTATTTAATAATAAAGTATTTCAACATAATATAATTGCCCGGGGATGATGGTTTTTGGTTTGATTTTTACTTAAAAAAATCAAATTAGTTTTTTTTTTAAATTCAAAACTAAAATTAAACTAAAATTTAATTCAATTTATATTGTTAAAGAACTGATAGAACCAAAAATTTTTATGGGTTTTTTAATAAATTAATTTGGTTTTTTTTTTGGTTTTTTTAATTTAATTGATTTTTAAAAAATTTTTGCTCCTATAATTTTACTCTTAAAATTTCTTTCGGTTTGTTGATTCTTTTTAACACATGAAACATTTGTTGTCATTTTAGTTGGCTAATTATAGCAATTTGTACCCAAGGCAATTTGGATTTGAACTTTGGACCTTAATATTGTTTCTAAATGGAATTTGATCTCAGTTGATGCCCATATTAGTTCACAAACATGCTTTACTATTGAATAAGATCGCTCTAAAAATGAAATTTAATCTCGATTCTCTGTTGTTTTTTATGACAATTTAATCGTTTCTTTTCTACCAAGTCCTTAACTTCTAATCAAATTTCCAGTTTCACCCACCATGGACAATTATAAATGCATTTAAAAATGGTAATTTACATATTAACAAAAAAAAGAGTCAATTTTAGTCAAGGGACTAACTTATGATTTCCAAAACCAGGACTCTTTAACTTCCATAATCATAAGAACACAGGGCCTAAACTTTGATTTACTCCATATTCAGTTGTTTAAAAAACTTTGCTGCAAGTCATTCATGCAAGAACAACAACGCAACAGCAGGTCCCTGGAATCAGAGAAGGCAGTTTGGAGGAGATGGAAATAATTACAATGCATGCAACGCAGATAGAATAAAATTTAAAAAAAGAAAGAAAAAACACTAAAAAGGGGACATTTTCATTCCCAATTATACCATCCAAATGCATTTAGCAAAGTAGTTTGTTCAATCTCTCATCCTTCTACCAATCATAAATTAATACACCTCATTATCTACTTATAATTTTAGAAGCTTATACCTTATGCTTATTATCATAAAAATAATATAATCTTATTCAATGCTTGTCTTTATTCAGGATACACAAGAATCACCTTAACCTTTATAATCCAAGAGGAGGGTATCGTGGAAGCATGGAACATTGAAGAGCAATTTCATCATCAATGAACAACAGCTTGTTGCCTGTGGAAAAGGAATTCGAACCGCCAGCTGCAGCAACCAAGGACACTTCAGCTTTTATGAATTTGTAGTAACCCTTCGGCTTATGGACTTTGCTTTCAGTGCCTATAAATGTTTTTGCCTGTCAAAGAGAAACATGGAAACACATCTGAGAAGCTTTGATTGAATGCTCTCTTATCAGATAGCACATCATTATTAGACTTAACTTCGCCTAACACTTTACCAAAACCAGTACTCTAGATTAGTTTCCCAGAATGAATATTTTGGAATCAATTCAGTGTGTAGGGAAAGTAAAGTACAAGAGGTTAACTCAACAGAGACTCATTTCTTAAACCTTGCCTTGAATACAAAGCCTGAGGCGAGTTTCCTAGAATCATTTTTTATCCCTTGCCTTGCACAGAAAGACTGATGCAGCATACACAAGAAACTGAAGAGCATCAAACATGTGGCTACTTCTGAACTTGAAAGTTGTACAGTCCAAGCTCGAGCATAAAAGCATATGACAATGATCCAGATTCCAACGGAATGACTCGTGCAAGTTACAACAGTGAACAAGGAGTGATTGAGCACCATACTAAATTATGAAAAGAGATCAACTGTGGAAATGAAATATAGTATGTAACAGGCCAAAGACTGTATGTTTCATCTTGTCTGGTCTTCTAAAAGCATGAAGAAACAGTGGCAGTCAAAATAGAGCGGAAAAGGGAAGTAAAATCTCCTTTCACCTAGTAGCCTACTTTCTGAATCATGCATAATGGCATTATAGTTTTGAATAAGAGAATAGCATCTTCAATTAAGTGAAATAATAAAAAGAACTATATCTTTTCAAACTCAAACTAAGGTCACATAGAGAAGGCTTGGCTCAATTTTCCGGCTTCCCTACTGTGATGGCATGATGATGATTTTGGAAATACATAAAAAAAGTGTGATTACAAAGTTGCTAAACAATTGGCTAGCCCACTTGAAGAGCTTCATCAGCACATCGTATCCATACAAGAATCACGGAAATTAAGATCAACAATAGGATGCACAATTATGCCAGGAAGCATGCCTCATTGACAAAGTTAGAAACATGAACACTGTGCTCTGAAGTAAATCCTAGAACCTGATTTTGGTTAATCAGCCATCAAACAATAAGTTCTCATTATATTCAGAAACAGAACATGGTGGAAACCATCATATTACATCTCAAAGCTAATTCCTTTAGCCACCTCAGTTGTCCATTCCTTCTCACTTTTTTAGTGACTTTCACACAATATCCAAAATGTTTTTAAAAGATATCCACATGACTTACGGAGAAGGAGCAATTAAAAATAAATTGGTTGATTGCTCAGGAACAACTGGAACAGTAAAAGATAATGACATGATGACACGAACCATCAAGTTGAGATAAAGTAAAGTAAAACTGCAAAATAACAATTTGATATTTATTTACCAGAAAACAAAAGAAAATGAAAATAAGCATCCAATAAAGAAGAACTACCTTGGTGAAGGCAAACAAGTTGAGGCAGTTGAGAAGCCAGCAAAGACATTTGAGTAGGACTTGGTCAAATATGAAAAGTTGTCACTAGGAGGTAAAGCAGGCACCCGTTCACCTTTCTTCAAAAGTTCTTGTAAGTTCAGTCTCTGCATGTTCAAGACAGCTCTCGACTCCTTCCAAACAAAGGCAAGAAGACCATTTTGAATTACAAAGAGGGAACCAGGCTTTGAGCCTGGATATCTGAAACCATACCCATTCGCTATACCCTCCCCTGCAAATGCATGCTTAATGGTCAAAGGAAAGGAATTTGCATCAACATCCCAAGGAAATGGATCCTGTGAAGGCTCATCAATATTAACAACGAACATTGCTGAGCCATTTGGATGCAGAACATAGTGGGTGCCTTCTAATATCTTGGTAGCAATGAGATTTCTGTGTCCCTCAGACTCCTCGTAAGTGATCAAAAGAAAGAACAGAGCTTTTCCAGGCTTGTCTTCAGTGGGCTTCCCGGGAGGCCAACCAAAAGTCCCTCCCCATAAACCAGCATATTCTTGATCAGCTCTTGGAACTCGCATGGGTAATTTGTATAGGGCAAACTGACTGTCATGGATATTCGGCCATGCTCGATAAGAAGATAATCTCATCTTAGAGGCATGTAAAGTCAACCCTATTGTGTCCCCTGACCTCAAAAACTCATGCAGCTGTGCATGTTTACTCTCTCTGCTTGAAGAACTGTGCTTTGAATGTCCGTGGCTACCATTTACGGAGGGGGACTTCCCCAAAATCTGTCTGATGTATGCTCTGAGATACCCACCGAGGGTTTTCTTCGTGTTGGATTGCATCTGATTATCATCCTCATTCAGAGACCCACTTGACCGATCAAGACTCTTTCTAATCTCACTCCATTGCAGTTGCGTAGGATCAGAAGGCACTTCAGGTGCTTCCTTCCAATTAAAGCCTTGACCAAGCTTACAAATTTTCAAAAGAAATGATCTCCGTTCAAATAGGAGTGCTATATCTTTCTGAAAATTCTCTTCATCATTCCTCAACCGAGGAAACAGCAGCCTGTTTTCCAAATCGGGTACCTTTTGACCAACTTGGCTTGTGACAACCTCAATCAACTTTCTTCTGTCACTAAAAGACAAGCGGTTAAAGGGCACCTTGGCCTCACATTGTATAATCAACCTCTGTGACCACGACAGTCCATTATGAGATCTAGAAAGCTTTCTTGCTAGCTCCTTATCTGAGTTATAAGCAAAGCTTTTATTTGGGAATAATTGACCCTTCTGTTGCCTAGGCTCAACCTCAAGCAACAGGACATTGCATTTGCTCCCTACAGACTTGACTGAACCAGGATAAACATGGTCATTCCCTTTCTCTCCCCCATGTAGGAAAAACGAGGTAGAACCATCAAGGTCACCTATTATTTCAAAAACCGGTGCCCATAAAATAGGACCTTCCTCGATTCCTAACGGGCCCAACTCCTGTGGTAAAATCCGGCATCCAACGACAGATACAAAACCAGGCATGACATACACTACATTACCAAGCTCGGGATTTTGGTGAACCCAAATTCCAATTAATGGCTTAACACTAACAAGGAAGCGACACAACGCCCTATAAGATGATACACCCTTCCGCCACTCCATAACATCCTGATGAGAGATAATTCCTACCATGTCACATTGGGTGCGCCAAACTTTCTCGGATGCCACAATATCATATAAGCTTCGGCAGCAAATACTTAAAATACACATGTCCCTTGGAGAAAGGGACCGTGATATGATGGCAAACACATCATCAGGAAGCCCAAGAAGCAGGCTTGAACCACAAAATTCAGGCATCACACCACTTCACCTGATTATTTATGGCTTTATCAAGCAATTCAAAATTTTATTATGTCTCTATTAGCATAAACAGCACAATTCACTGAATACTACATATTCTATAAACACAGTTAGGACCAAACAAATCAACAACCAGCTGATTTAACAATAGAAGCTAAAAGAAACATTGCCTCACCCTTGAAAACCCAAAAGAATCCATCTTTCTCCAATCAATTCAATCAAAGTAAGCAGATCCAAGCCTGGAAAGTGACATGGGTCTGCCACAGATTCTCCAGTTCTTGCCTTTAATAAACATGCATGGCATCAAAAGGTACAAAAAGGAAAAACGGGGTTTATCTCAGATTCACCAAAACTAAGAAGGGTTTGTTTCAAATTCTCCAAAACTCTACTGGGTTTGTTGCAAATTCTTAATTTCAAACAAAAAGAATGGTTCTTTAAAAGAAAAGAACGAAACACTATGGAAATTTGCTATGAATCCTGCAGCTATTATATAGAAAACAAGAAAAAAACATAAGATTTAACGTGTTTCGAGAATATGGGTACGGAAATTGAGACAAGCAGCTTTATTTTCAATTTAGAGTTACAAAAGAGTATACTATTGGTATGTTGGTTTTTATATTTTAAAAATGCAATAATTTTTCTTTAATATTAAAAATAATTTTTAAATTATCATAAAAATATTATTATGATACAATTTTAAAAAAATAATTATTATTAAACTTTAAAACACCATCTATATTAGTAATTCTTAATAATACCCTTTCTTTGATCCACAAATTACAACAAAAATTGAATAAAAAACCTCCTAGCATCAGTGTTGGGTGTTGGATGTTGGGTGTCGGCCTGTCAGGTCAAGTCATCTCCTCCACTTCCACTGAACAACCAAAGTCCACACCCCAACTAGCTTGCTCTGCTTTGCTTGTTTTCTACTATCAAGCTTCCCCAAAGGAGAATGATGGAGATTACGAAAGAAGAAATTGCCTAGAAGCTTTGGTTTAAAAAAGATTCGTCCTTGGTTTTTATTAATTGTTTTCTTGGGGTCCCTCACACTTTCTCTCTTCTTGTTTTACTACCACTACATAGATCCATGTCTCGATTAGCCAACCAAACTAAATCTAGAACTAGAAGCCAAGAAGATGTCCCAAAAGTCAAAAAAAAAAAAAAAGAACACTTGACATTATTGTCACTGTAATTAGCCCAACGATTCCTCCATGTGGAATCTCTTGCTTGGCTCTGGCCCCTCACCCTATAGTGCATGCATGATTGAGCCTTCGATTGAGACATTAATCGAATTTCTTGTTTCTTCTTTATCTGCTTTTCCATCTAGACACTAAATTTATTTTGTGCCTCAAGTCCCATTTATGTATATTATAAGAGGTCTTGGACCCAAAATTCTTCTTTATAAATAAAAAAAGAAGTTAAATAATAGAACATTCATGCTTTAATTGAAGAATTGCGTTGATGGATGTTTTTAACAATAAAAGGCTACACTTACGAGTTTGGTTTGGAGATGGGATAATTTAGACCAGGTCGTGCATTGTGATGGAGGTGGAAGCGTTGTTTTTGAGAGCCACTTTTGACTTGCAAGTCATACAAAGAGACTTTGTGATTTTGTTACTATCACTGACCCTTTATTTTGATCAATTTATTCTTACGATTATGAAAGCCTCAAGCCTTTCAATTTTGTCATGACATAGAACGGGAATTTGAAGATGGATTTGTTGACCATGGAGATAGATCTCTACACGCTGGCCTTCCAACTCCAAATCCATACGCCTGGTCATTGTCCTTCAACCTGAGGCTGCTACTACCATCTTCTTCACCACAACAGGACTCCTCACATGGTGCTTCCCATCAGACCAAGTTATCTCTCCAAACACATAGTCATTGCTCTTAAAACCTTTCTTGACCTCTAGAGCGACCTTGAACATTTTCTCTTTGTTTATCTTATCGAACTTCAAGCTTCTTGGCTCAACATTCACAGATATGCCTCCAGGTGCCCTGATATTAACTCTATACAAGCTTGGAGTCCCCATGTTCTTCAAGGTTCGGGACAATGTGGTATTGCTTGAGAGATTCGGGACACTAATGGATGGATAGTTGAAATCCAGCAAGAGAGATTCGGGGCACTAATGGATGGATAGTTGAAATCCAGCAGACCATTGTTGTGCGGCTGGCATATGTATGGGTTACCAAAAAAAAGTGACAACTAGGTTATATTATAGCCAATGGAGCATAGAAAATTCACGTAATCTTCGGCCGTTAGGTCATAGACGAGGCCTGGGTCCATTGCAAGGCTAGGCCAGATGTGCCCGGCACCATAATTCAACGGGTTTGCCTCAAGAAGAGAAGCATTCGCAATAGGCTGCTTCACATTACTGATCATTGTCGCTGAAATGTCATAAGCAACCAGCTGTCGATGACTCGTACACCAAAACTTGGAGATGCTAATGCGAAGAGCAGAAAAGCACTACCCTGTGTTAGGTTAGTTGCCATTTTATGTGCAACAAATGAATGGCATCAATCATTGATTATTGGTAGCCACCATTATTGAATGAGCTAGAGTTGGTAGCCACAAATGTTGACAACAAACCAAGAATAGCCTCCATGAATGCCTATAAATAGAGGCATATGTTAGAGAGCAAAATGAAAAAGAAAAAGAAAAGAGCCAAAGATATGAGAAATGTAGGAGAGAGTGGGCTGCCATTGCAGCACTAAAAAGAGAGAAATAGAGTGAGGTTGAGAGTT
>NW_011499860.1:1275173-1291569 GCF_000495115.2 Populus euphratica
AAAGATACGAGCTTACAGAACGAACCTTGTATTGTTTGTTATTTCCAAGGATGACATTAGATGTGAAATCCCTACTGATAGTGCTACAAGCAACTGTAAGAATCCAGGGAGCTACATTCCCAACCATTCCAGGGTCAGGTCCTTCATTTGCAGCGGAGGCAACTACAAGAATCCCGTTCTCCATGGCAAGAAATGCTCCAATTAAATTCCCATCAGTAATGTATTCTCCCGGACCGGATCCAAGTGACACTGAGAGGATATCGACCCCATCATGAATAGCAGCTTCAAAGCCAGCCAACACATCAGCATCGCTACAGCGGGGCCAGCAGACCTTGTATGAAGCGACTCGCGAGTTGGGCGAACCACCCTTCGCTGTTCCATAACCTGAACCAAGTAAGTTTGCCCCGACACAAAACGACCTCCAGCAGTGGATAGAGTGTGGGTTCCATGGCCATCATAATCTCGCGCGGTGTGGTATGAAGAATCATGTGTTTCTGCTGCTTCGTAGCCTTTGCTAAAGTACCTTGCTCCTATAAGTTCCCTGCTAATAACAACCCATCTTTTATGTTACTAATCTTACAATAGGAAACGAAGAATTTGTCAGCGGTTCATTATCAGAGGCAAAACGAGAAGTTCAGGTTAAGAAAAGAGCTCTGGCCTTGAGAAAGAAATTAAAGTACCTGTTGCATTTAATCCCATCATTGAAGCTTTCGGATTCCGGCCAAACACCTAGCATCATGCACGGTCAAGAATAATAGATTGAAAATTAACCATCATTCGAGATTTTTCTTTCATAAGCAAGGTAGCTGTACCTGGTCCAAAATAATTGAATGCAAGAAACATTTAAATTAAGAAGATGAAATGATATGAAGGAGACTTGACCAGTTCTATGCATGTACACAGACATGTTAGAATTACAACTATCAAGGGTCCCGATAATTACGTCTTCACCAAATCTTGCCTTTAGCCACATAGAATCAGGTGGAATTTCTCCATTTCTTTCCAGTCCAAGAAAGCCCCATGAATTTGTTGTGTGTAGTTGACTTATTTGGTTTCGAGAAACTGATACAACTTCTGGATGCTCTGAAAACGTATTAACAGGACCATATTTGTAATATTATCAAGGATTGCACGACATACATGCTGAACAATTATAATAGTTTTACACACACACACACACACAAGTACTCGAAATTTCAGCTGCTTCTTCATCTTCAAGTACTGCTGCAAAACCGTTGATATAACGAGTGTAGGAGTAAAAGATGGCTTGTTTCGCCTTCTCCTTGCTGTCATAACGAATCCAAGCTTAATCATCAGTATTAGAACAACCAAATACAACAGTGATCACACAGCAGAAATACTCAGCACTGCATCACCTCTTCATACAAGAACCCAAAAGTTCATGATGGGCATCGGTTACCCTATCCAGGTCAGTGGTGGAAGGTTCAGAAGCATATCAAACTTAATCATGGTAAACCACATAAGACTGTACGTACACAGACACAGGTATCACTGTCAGTAGCAGAATTATAACATAAGAGAGATTGCTAATGTAACTTGAAAGACTAAACGATCAGACAACATTAATGCATGCTAGCTTGCCTTTTTTGCAGCCAGAATTGGACTCTGCAAGGTTGTGAAAAGAGTGAAAAACAGAAACAGAGAGCAAGAAGCTGTCCTGCTGCCCATGCTTGCTTTACTTTTTGCTCCACAAGAGAATAACGATTAACACAAATCCTTTATGCATATAGTATGACATTCTAAAATTACCAAATAAAAAAAAAATGCACAATATGATTAAAAGATAGAAACATGAAATAGTAATAACAATAATTGTTTAGCAGAATTCTTATTAGTTTTTATTGAGTCCAATATTATTTTCTCCTTTCTGTCTCTGTTCACTATACTTTAAATATCTAGTAGTTTGGGATGGTTTGATGAGTTTTTTTTTGACATTTTTGTAATCATTGAGGGTCTTGTATGTGATTTCATCTGTCGTGGAAATTTGGTAATATCAGAATGGAACCCGTGTAGATCAAATAAGTGGTTTCCATCTTATAAACCCTCGTCTTCTTCTCCTTTACCTCCCTGTCTCTCACCCTCAAAACCACGGATGTCAATGGGGCTGAGCATTTTCAATCCTATGCTATGCTGTTTTGGATCAAAATAAATATTTTTTTTTAATTTTTAAATTAAATTAAAAATTAATTTAAATCAACTAATTTTAGTTTAATTTAATGTAATTTTTTTTCTTTTAAATCAATTCAAACTAAAATTATTCCGGTTAACTTTTTGTACTTTTTTAATAACCATATTTTTAGAATTTTTATTTTTATACTTGCTTTTATTTTCTCCTCTGTGTCTTTTTTTTGTTTTTCGGGACATCTTGGTTTTCTCAACAAGCATGGCTCTTTTTTAAACTTATTAGATATGCATGATATCTAAAAAATTAATTTTAATTTTTTTTGTTAGATCCTTGCTCAAAAATTAAACTTGGCAAGAAGATACACGAAACAAAAAAATAAAGAAGTAATTTGGCTAAAAAAAACACAAAAAAAAATCAAAAGTTATTCAAATATAAAACCATCAAATCATTATTATATGAACAAGAGGAAACCAATTATAAAAAATCTATAAATCCTCACCATTCATCTTTATCTTCTTTAAGTGATAGAAGTCACTTTTCTTTTTGTTTTAGTTGGTTAAGTTCCCTCTCAACATATTTTTTTTCAAGAACTCTTATGTTAACCTTTTATTCAGCTTGTATACTTTTTTTTTTAAGTTTAGTGATTTCAATTCCTCGCTTGGTCTTTCCTTTCTAGAATGGTCTAGTTTCAAGTGTGCTTTTGATCAGGAGAATAGAAGAGCATAGAGTTTAATAGTTATGCAGCATTAAGAAGAAAGGGGCAATTTGAGAGAGACGAGAAACAGAGAAGCAGAGCAAAAGAAAGGGGCAACTAGGAATACTGATTTAGGTTTAGGGTTAAAAATAAATCTTTTAATTATATTTTTTTTTTAAGTGTTGTCCTAGTTGAATCGATTTGATTCCATAGGTTTCAGACTTTGGAAACCAAACCAAATCAAAAAAAAATATGATTTTCTAATAGATTGATTCAATTTTTTTTCTTGGTTAGATTTTTTTTGTTAATTTTTTTTTAGTTTTCTCAATTTAATTGGTTCATCCCTGAAAATATAACCTCAATTGTCTTAATTCTTACTAAAATTACTTATTAATAACTTACATTCATTTTAAGACTTTCCAACTATGTTTTCTTCGTGTCCTAAGAAATTAAAAGAAAAATAAAAATTATCTATATATAAAAATATTTTAAAAATATATTATTTATTTTATATGTAAGAATTTGGACAAGAGGGTTTGAGGGTACCCCTAACAGTACACTTCCAAGCTACTATTTTAAATATCAAATCATTAGTTGCCTTTAAGAAGCAAAATCAACTATGGTGAGAATATTGTTTTTAAATTATAAATATAAATATTTAAAACCTTGATTTTAAGTTTTAATTGTTAATAATTCTATTATTTGAATTTTTTATGTTCATGTAGATGTGTATGGATTTATTTTTATGTTTATGTATTTTTAAAATACTTTTTTTTGATGCTCTGAACGAATTTGGGTTACATCAATATGAGCATATATAGGTACATGGAATATGAGTAATAGTCTTTGGACTCATTTTAATCAACATAATCTTAAACATGTTTATACTTATCAATTTCTCACTTTCCCTGTGGATCTAATGCTTGTTTTTCAAAAATGAAAATTGTTCCTTATTACGAGACCCAAGTTTTAAATCATTGTGTTAAATCATAATAGTATTTTATCTTCAATAACAAATGAGAATATGCTATTTTAGATAAACTCTTAACGTGTAAACACATTAAACATCTTTATCATTAATAATAAACATGAAGCAACTTACTTTAAATAGAATCTATAGGATGATTATTATCTTCTTTATCATATAACCAACTTTTTACCCAAAATTTATTTTATTTTTAATATTTTTTACATATAATTTACTAAGATATCTTATAGGATACTAGATATGTCTTAATATTAAAACCTTATTTGTTTCATGAAAACCATTTTCCAAGCTATTTTCCAAACTTTTTCATGTTTGTTAACTTTAGAAAGGTAGTTTCCAACTAAAGAAAAAAAAAATTTCTAAAAGAAAAGTGTTTCCCTCTTCTTAGCTCCCAAAAAGACTTTCCTTTTATTTAACAAAAAATAAACCTCATAGATCCACCTTACCAATCAAGATTGAAGCTTCCTTGAATCCCTATAATTTCAGGTAATCCTCTCCCTCAAATCCCTTTCTTTATCTTCTTTTCTTTTTGTTTTTGTTATGTATTATCTATTTTTTTTTAATTAGATTTTTTAGTTGTGATTGTAAAGTGGGTCTTGGATTCTTGTTAATTTAGGATCTTTTTCTATTTCTCAAATCATCTTAAATTCACCAGAAATTTTAATGTTTTTTTGTTATCAACTATTATTATTATACATTAAAAGTAGAATTTTCCAAATAATATTACTATTATGTTTGAATTGGGTACACTTGTTCAAAAACAACACCTAAGATATTTTACAAAATTATGAGGTTTTCCTACCTCTTAAGATGGTCAGATCCTCTTTGTAGGAATTCATTCATCATTAGCTTGATAGCTAATTGGAGTGCAATATCTGATTTGATACTAGCAATAATTTTTCTAGGTAAAATTATAAAGCCTAAAGTACCAAAAAAAAAAAAAGAAGCTACAATAAGTAGATAACATAAATACATCTTTTATACTTTTTGACACCTACAAAATGTATGGATATCCTTATGTTCTCCATGGTGTAAAAGACTGCCTTGAGCAGTAATAAAATGCATAGACCTGTGTTATCTACTTGAGTCTTGGACTTCTTGGTAGAACCTTTTTTTTTGTTTAATTTATAGAGGTTCGTGTGAGGCAAGCTATGTCTCTTAGTTTCAATAATTGCATCTTTTAGCATATTCAATTAGATTTTACTTAAAAAAAATATTTAATAAGGTTAAATATCTATAATATTACTTATATTATATGTATAGTTACATTTTATAAAATAAACTATATATAAATATATAATATAATGAATTCTTTGTTTTCCCACCATTACACTTTTTATATCTCAATTATTTATTTATTGTAAGTGATCAAATAGTTATATTTATTGTTCTATATATGTTAGATAATCTTGAAAAGAAATTATTAAGTTATTTTCAAGTTTATTTTATATGGGAATTGTATTTTTAACTCATTTTTTATAACTTTACCAAATATAAAAAAATTTATTTTAAAAAAATCTATATTCAATAAAAATCATTATTTAAAAATAAATTATTTTCCAACAAATAAATAAGACTTAAACTTCTCTACAACCGATAAAATTTGATCTTTACTAGTGACTAATCCTGAAATTTTCGTAGGGATCCAAATTTTATTATCAAATAAATTCCTATCAATGTCTCTGAAGTAAAACTTTTGATCAAGTGACGAACAGCTCATCTAGAATTACCAAGTTATAAAGAGGTTGCATGTATTATCAGTCTATTTTATCAACATATCAAATGGGACTTAAGAAGAATTGGCTAACAAATCTTTGAAGTCATATCACCGAAACATTGATTTTATAAGACCTCGAGGGATATGACAATCGAATGTCTTTATCATAAGATTTTGTTAATAAATGAAAGATGGTAAGCTAGGCTTCGAAGCATTACCTCCACTCTCAAAAAACCTAATATACAGTAACCTAATCAGTTGTCTTCTCCATCCATCGAAGTTGACAGACATCAGAAGGTGAAGAACAGAGCCATAAATAACATAAAAATAGGAAAACAAAAATACTAAAGAAAATACACGAAAAAAACTAAACAAAATCAATAGAAAGTAGATAGAAACGAAAAACCATTACAAATTATTCATATACCAAACCATTTATTTATATTTTTATTTTCTTGCAAGTTCAATTACTCGATTAGTGCCAAGAAAAAAGTTGACACATGCTTGTTACATTCGTTACTTGTCATGACATGGAACGGGAATTTGAAGATCGATTTGGTGACCATGGAGATATATAGATCTCTACACGCTGGCCCTCCACCTCCAAATCCATACGCCTGGTCATTGTCCTTCAATCTTAGGCTGCTACTGCCATCTTCTTCACCACAACAGGACTCCTTACATGGTGATTCTCATCAGACCAAGTTATCTCTCCAAACACATAGTCATTGCTCTTAAAACCTTTCTTGACCTCTAGAGCGACCTTGAACATTTTCTCTTTGTTTATCTTATCGAACTTCAAGCTTCTTGGCTCAACATTCACAGATATGCCTCCAGGTGCCCTGATATTAACTCTATACAAGCTTGGAGTCCCCACGTTCTTCAAGGTTCGGGACAATGTGGTCTTGCTTGAGAGATTCGGGACAGTAATGGAAGGATAGTTGAAATCCAGCAGACCGTTGTTGTGCGACTGGCATATGTATGGCTTACCAATAAAAAGTGACAGTTGGGTTGAATTATAGCCAATGGAGCATAGAAAATTCACGTAATCTTTAGTCGTGAGGTCATAGACCAGGCCTGGGTCCATTGCAAGGCTAGGCCAGATGTGCCCGGCACCATAATTCAATGGGTTTGCCTCAAGAAGAGAAGCATTTGCAATAGGCCGCTTCACATTACTGATCGTTGTCGCTGAAATGTCATAAGCAACCACTGAAGCTGTCAATAACTCGCACACCAACAACTTGGAGATGCTAATGCGAAGAGCAGAAAAGCACTAACCTGTTGTCATGATTGCAGATTTAATTGCAGCAGGACTCCAATCAGGGTGAATAGTCTTGAGAAGACCAGCGATTCCGGAAACATGGGGGCATGCCATTGAGGTTCCAGATCTAATGTTGAAATGTACTCGGCGCCGGTCTCCTCCCACAGCAGCTGGCCCTGATGCTCCTGTGAAGGCAGCTAGAATATTGACTCCAGGTGCAGTGATGTCGGGCTGAAATCATCACATGCACTCTCACTATAAAAATAATATTGAGCATGTATTTTAAAACGATCATGGGAAGCTATTAAGAGTACCTTAAGGATCTCTGGGTTGATGAAGTTAGGCCCAGGAGATGAAAAATCAGCCATGACAGGCGCAGCCACTGTTCCCACCTCCGTGGCGCCACTTATGTAAGCTACAGGTGACCTGAGTGAAAAGAGAAGTTCCAAGAGATTCACAGGATCAAAAACGAAAGATTGTTCAGGGCATTATCGACTGAAATCAACCAAGTTTAATTGTCTGAATTATCTATTAACGTAGACCTTACTTTGTACTATAGACATAAGTTAAAATGGAAAGTCCATCGCCTGCAGAGACAACGGAAGTAGGAACAAAGTGTGCCCGAGGGCGGGGTTGTTGAATTATCAATTGATTAGCAAGTATCCCCCCAACACCACCAGCTTGAGCAACAACCAGACTCTTTTCTAAATCAGGATCTTCGTTGCGAGTACAGTATACAATTTTTCCTTCAACTTTCAAGGGGTCAAGGGATCCGATAGAGCAATATTTTCTGCCAAAGACAAGATAAGAAATATGAACCTAACAAGCACAGAAATTGTAATTTTGGCTGAGAACAAAATTAGTTTGCTGCTTACGCTTGATTACTGGAAACATTGGCAGCTTTAGCATCCACCGAATTGATCAAGGGGTAAAACTTCCCAGCTGGTTGAGTGTTGGTATTAAAACTCACACCCTGATTATTTAGAAATTAATATATCGAATTTCTGGACCCCATGATAGGTGGAACAATTTACAAGGACTTGCTAAAGATACGAGCTTACAGAACAAACCTTGTATTGTTTGTTGTTTCCAAGGATGACATTAGATGTGAACTCCCTACTGATAGTGCTACAAGCAACTGTAAGAATCCAGGGAGCTACATTCCCAACCATTCCAGGGTCAGGTCCTTCATTTCCGGCGGCGGCAACTACAAGAATCCCGTTCTCCATGGCAAGAAATGCTCCAATTAAATTCCCATCAGTAATGTATTCTCCCGGACCGGATCCAAGTGACACTGAGAGGATATCGACCCCATCATGAATAGCAGCTTCATAGCCAGCCAACACATCAGCATCGTTGCAGCCGGACCAGCAGACCTTGTATGAAGCAACTCGCGAGTTGGGCGAACCTCCCTTCGCTGTTCCATAACCTGAACCAAGTAAGTTTGCCCCCGAAACAAAACGACCTCCTGCAGTGGATAGAGTGTGGGTTCCATGGCCATCATAATCTCGCGCGGTGTGGTATGAAGAATCATGTGTTTCTGCTGCTTCGTAGCCTTTGCTAAAGTACCTTGCTCCTATAAGTTTCCTGCTAATAACAACATATCTTTTATGTTACTAATCTTGCTATAGGAAACGGAAGAATCTGTCTGCGGTTCATTATCAGATGCAAATTGAGTAGTTCAGGTCAAGAACAGAGCTCTGGCCTTGAGAAAGAAGTTAAAGTACCTGTTGCATTTAATCCCATCAATTGGATCACAGTATCCCTTCCATTTAGATGGAACAGGCCCCATCCCTTCATCATTGAAGCTTTCGGATTCCGGCCAAACACCTAGCATCATGCACAGTCAAGAATAATAGATTGAAAATTAACCATCATTCGAGATTTTTCTTTCATAAGCAAGGCAGCTGTACCGGGTCCAAAATAATTGAATGCAAGACACATTTAAATTAAGAAGATAAAATGATATGAAGAACACTTGACCAGTTCTATGCATGTACACAGACATGTAAAATTAGAATTACCAGTATCAAGGGTCCCGATAATTACGTCTTCACCAAATCTTGCCTTTAGCCACATAGAATCAGGTGGAATTTCTCCATTTCTTTCCAGTCCAAGAAAGCCCCATGAATTTGTTGTGTGTAGTTGACTTATTTGGTTTCGAGAAACTGATACAACTTCTGGATGCTCTGAAAACGTATTAACAGGACCATATTTGTAATATTATCAAGGATTGCACGACATACATGCTGAACAATTATAATAGTTTTATACACACACACACACGCACACAAGTACTTGAAATTTCAGCTGCTTCTTCATCGTCAAGTACTGCTGCGAAACCGTTGATATAACGAGTGTAGGAGTAAAAGATGGCTTGTTTCGCCTTCTCCTTGCTGTCATAACGAATCCAAGCTTAATGATGATAGAACAACCAAATACAACAGTATCACACAGCAGAAATATTCAGTACTGCATCACCTCTTCATACAAGAACCCAAAAGTTCATGATGGGCATCGGTTACCCTATCCAGGTCAGTGGTGGAAGGTTCAGAAGCATAAGAGTGTCTCCCAAGGTAAACCACATAAGACTGTACGTACACAGACACAGGTATCACTGTCAGTAGCAGAATTATAACATAAGAGAGATTGCTAATGTAACTTGAAAGACTAAACGATCAGACAACATTAATGCATGCTAGCTTGCCTTTTTTGCAGCCAGAATTGGACTCTGCAAGGTTGTGAAAAGAGTGAAAAACAGAAACAGAGAGCAAGAACTGCCCATGTTTGCTCTACTTTTTGCTCAATAAGAGAACAACGATTAGCTTGCCTTTTTTAACATTTTGTAACCATTGAGGGGCTTATAGGTGATTTCATCTCTGTCGTGGAAAATGGAACCCCTCTGGGTCAACCCATGTCTCGTCCATTTCTCTGACCCTCCAAAGCACGTACGTCGAAGCTTCAAAGAAGAAAAGCCGAAGTCTCAAAACTACTGTCAATAGTTTTACTTTTACAGCGTGTTTGGTAACATGGTTAAGATTATTTTTTAAAATATTTTTTATTTAAAAAAATATATTAACAATATTTTTTATTTTTTAAAAATTATTTTTAATATCAGTACTTAAATTTAAAAACTTAAAAAACATACTAATTCAGAACAAAAAATTAAATTTTTTTAAAATATTTTTCTAATGCGAAACAGTATCTTAATCTTGTCATTAAATAATTTTGCATAATGATTTTACACTTAAACTTTAAAAACTACTTGTCTTGTTTTGTTCATGGCTTGCATTATCTTTAAAGCTTTTCAACTATGTTTTTTTTTTCAAAAAAATGTATTCTAAATTTTAATTTTTTCTATTAAAAAATAACATCATTTTACAAGTAGTAAACGTTTCTCATTAAATGATTTCAACGGGAACCGGAATATCTAGATAATTTATGAGAAAATTGATAAATAAAAATTAGTGAAAGAATCTACTCGTGGGCCTTAATGGATGTCCTTGTATGCTTACACATGGGCCTCAATTCTGTCTTTTTATTTTTTAAGTGGGTCCTATCCCCCTTGAATGATCTACTTAAAGATAGCACGACTTGATTTTTAAGTCGTCTTATCCCAAAAAATAAAAAGAAAAACGAGAATGGTATGTACATGATATTATTTTCAAATTATATTAAGAGGTAACGCTAGCATTACGATTCATGAATTTAAAAAATTGATTCGAGTTAATTTTTAATTTTTTATATTATTGTTTTAGAATGTTTTTATTTAATATTTGTTTGATTTGAAAATTAAAATTCATAATTTTTTTCAATTTATTTTATACATGGTTATTTTAATCTCATGATATAAATAATAGGTCTGGAGAGTTAGCTCAGGTTGAATCGGGTTATTTTTTTAATTTGTTTTCTTTTTAGTTTTGGCTTTTAATATATAATAAATTGAGAATTTAACTTCTTGATTTTTTTTCTATTAAGTTATTATGATTTCATGACAATAATTATAAATTTATTGGGTCAGTTTTTGCTTTTAATTTGTTTTATAACATGTTTTTTTTTTATCATTTAATAATAAACTAGTTGAAAACTAGGCTTTGTAATGTTTTTTTTCAATTTTTTTTCTATGGGTTAATCTTATTTTCATAACTCGGGTGGTGGATTTATCCAGGTTAACTTAAGTTTTTTTTGTTATTTGTTTTTAAATTGAAATTTTTTTATTATTTCTATATTTCAATATTTTTTATTATTGATAATTAAGTTTTTTAATTTGTTTTGTAGGTCAGTTAAGGTTGATATAAATTGATCTGATATACTGTCGCCTTAATATTTAAGAAAGATATTGTCTCATATAAATAAAATATTGAGTTTATTATTGATTTTTATCTTAAAAATACATTTATAATACTTTTGTATTTTTTTTTTATACTTTAAAAAAATGATTTGACCTACAACATAAGGTGGGTCAAGGATTTGGTATGATGTATGCTGTGGTATGGGCATAAAATAATTTTTTTCTTATTACTATCTTAGATTTAACTAAAGAAAAAAATAATTGATCATGAATACTGGAGTCTAAAATTCTGTCTGAATAAAAATTGCATGGAATGTGCACAAATAAACACTTAATTTCTTGATTTTGTTCTTCACTATTGTGGGCTGAGATGACCAGAGCAGAGTTTATGGCTTGTGATGGGTTGGGCCATTGTGGGCTCATTCTGCAGTGCCTAACATTATACGAAATCCAGGGCTTCATCCACTAAGCTTTGGGAAACGATATTCACATGCACATGCTTTTGGCTAGTGGCAAGTCACTCACAGACTTGATGAAATCCTGCAAGATCAGCGAAAAAGGGAGAAGGATGGGACTCTTAGCCACTGAATGGAGCCCGCGACCATGAAGAACATGGCGTAATTGCACGATGAATCGTAGCTTGAGAGCCCTAGGAAGATCCACAGACACTGAACACAGAGGGCACATGACACTGGTTTGATTCTCAGTACTCCATTGTGATAAAGAAAACAGCATGGGGTAGGGTCAATGACGTCGTCACTTCTTCAAAATGGAATATTGGTAGAGTCATGACCACATATTTCATATAATGCTTGTCTCACTTGTTTGACAATGACTTGAGCAGCAGCACTGTTCCATCCCCTCAGCAAAGAGGTGAAAACAAAGGAAAAACAAGAAATCCAGTTTCTTTTACCCTAAACATCACTCAGTTACAAAAAAAAAAGAAAAAGAAAAAAAACTAAATCAGATAAGTTATTTACTGTGCTTTGTGAGTTAAAACACTAAATCAGCTAGGTTATTTACTGTGCTTTGTGAGTTAAAACACTGTGGATTCATACAGTGTATTGTCCATTTTATTTAGACGAAGGCCTTCATTGTTATTTTCTGTTCTTTCCTCATCATAGATCCAACGCATGTTCTCTTTAATCCTGGATTCACTGTCTAATTATAATTTATATTACGAGTTAGTGCAATGATAACACCACAGTACTGTGCTTGAATGTTTTGCTCTTTTTTATTGATGTTTTCTCCTCTCTTTTCCGCTGTACGCAATACATTAACCAAATCATTTTCTTTTTCTCACAACTGATAGAAGACTGGAACCTAAAACGGAGCAGTGTAGCTAGCTAGGCCCTTTATCATTGGGATTCCCGTTGTTTTCTCCCTTTTCTTCTTACTTTACTTCCTCTTTTGATGGGAGGAGGGTTTTGTAAGTTGTCTTTTGGAGCAAAAAGGAAAAATCAATGGAACTGTGGTGTCCTGTTTTACTTAGAAAAGAAGATTAAAGGAGTATCATGCTTGTCGAAAAGGTGGACAGCATAAGCTTTTTGGTAACGACATTTATCAAAGCACTGTGCAACATAGTATTTAAACCCTATTTTTTTAGCGTGTCCAGCATTAAAACTAAGTTTTTCTCTACATCGATTTGATATATTTAAAGAAATTTAATAGATTTTTTAGAATGTTAATTCCAAATTTTTAGCTGAAAAAATCTAGATAAAAGCATGATTTCTTAACCATTAGATTAACTTCTTAAAGTTATCATTAAATTTCAGAATCTCCGAGTTAATTTTAATATTGAGAGACAAATGACGTGAACCAAATTATTTATTTAATCTATTACCAAAACATAATCCTAATTGCCATTGATCATGTAGAATTTATATGGAACCCACCAATATATAGATATATGGCAAATAAAGTGGAAGATTGTCTCCAAGACTCGCGGTATGGTATAATATATATATATATACCCAAAAGAAAGTGTTGGTTTCTGGCTACAAAGACCCACTCCACAATTATTTGTTGGAAAAAGAAAAGCAAAAGAAGAGAATAATACACTTGCAGACCACCGTGTCATAATTCATGGCCTGTTCACATTATTATACTTGTGGGACGGTGGTGGCCGTAGCAAGGTCCCATTCGAAATTGTATGACGAGGGAATACAAAGTTTTGTGATTCTCGTTTTTTTTTAATAAACACGTTAAAGTGAAAGTTATTTCAGCTCTAATCTTGTACAAGTTCATCTTAGTTTTATAAAATAAGATAGGAGTAATGAAATTCAAACTCTCCTCACTTTATTTCAGTAATTTCACTCGAAGTTCAGCGATGAGGAGAAAGGATTTGTGGTGACTACAAGCCATTGAAGAATCTGGGTTAGATTTTAGAAGATCAGAAAGGTTTTTACTTCAATCTTTAGCAAAGAGACAAACACCCTTTGGGGCCCTCGAGCGACAGTACCCGTGAATCATTGACCACAGAAGGGAGGCTGATTTCACTTCAAGGTTAAGGTGATTAATTACTATATAGCATCATCAGGGTAGACTCTTGTTAATTAACGAAGAAGACACCATTAATTACTATGTAGCATCATCAGGGTACACTCTTGTTAATTAACGAAGAAGACACCATTTTCTGCTTCAAGGATGATGCATGAGTACATTTCCAAAATGGATCATTATTTTAATCTTCAGAGATAAGCATGTGAACTGTGCATGATGCATACTGATACTGCTTAACAGTTTTGTTCTTCAATGTTAACAGAAGATGTATGAATATATGTGGCCATTAACAGATCAAGAATGTGCTTGTAACATGGACAGTGATGCTTGTCATGTCAAAGTCTACGGCACATGTTGGGTCGGCTCTCACAAGCTCTCAACTGTCACATCCCCACGTGCCTGCAGTTCCCTATTTTATATGAGGCCATTAATATGCAGCTAATCCATGTCGTGCCAAGGCCAAGGGTCTCAAATTCAGTGAACTGCGTAGATTTGACTTGTTTATGATCAAAATCATGACCACGTCGTTTGGAAAGCGATTCATATTAATTTGCGTGGCGACTTTGTGATCCCTCTAAGAATTGTCTTGAAATATCTATTTCAAGAGGCTATAGAGAAATTCCATAGCAATTGTGGAGTTTTAATAGTGTTGTATTAGAAAATGTACGATGGATTATAAGATCAATCTATGTTGGTGATTAAGGCATTACAGATATCTAGTTCGATGAGCTATGAAACAATAACATGTTTGAAACATTATAAATTGTCATTCTAATATTAACAGTATTCTTTTTAATAAATAATTTAAATATATATACATATATAAAAGTATTTTTTTTATTTAAAAAAATCATCATTTTTCCAAATTTATGAAGCTAAATGCAAAGAAAAATGATGAAACTAAAAAAAAATTAATTTTAAAAAAACAACCCAAAAAAACTTAGAGTGAATCCTAGCTAAATAAAAAAACTTATGATCAAGGTCAAGACACCATGATAATAAAGTGAAATGAATCCGGTTAGATTTTAGAAATGAGTATGAATAAAACATTAATAACTTCACAAATTTAAAGTATTAAAGGAGTTAAAAAAAATTAGTATAAAAAAAAGAGAAAAAAAGTCGACATCACCTAGGTTGACCTAAACTTTTAAATTTGTGATCTGAGTCATGAACTTGGTGTAATGCAACAGGTAAAAACTATGATCCTCAATTTCCAACCAACCAACCCATGGTTAAGGGATGAAATTAAAAGAAAAAATTAATTTAACAAAAGGTTTCATAACAAAAAATAGCAATATAAAAAAATAAATATCAAATATTAAACAAAAACAAACTAAGTGAAAAAAACCTTACATTTTACAAAAGAATCAATACAACATTGTTTGATTTTAGGGTGAATTTGAAATAAATCTTACATTTTACAAAAATAATCAATAGAAAGTGAGAGAGTGTATCAAACATGAAATAAAATTAATATTTAAATTAAAGAAAAAATAAAAAAAAAAACAAATTTAAAGTTTTCAAAAGAAATCAGAATGAAAATAAGATAACAAAAAATAAAAGAACTAAATCATAAAGGTTTTTTTTTTTTAAATGACAACATTGATTTTTGATTGGGTAGCTTGAAAATTGTTTTTCAAGGGAATAGAAAGGGAAAAAAAAAGTGGTTGCATGCACCACTTCATCAAAAAAGGGATACCACGAGGATTGCAAATCATCGTGGATAGCCATTTTCTAATACTGTATAAATCTGCATGTGTCGCCTAACATGCTAGTGTGTGTATTATACATAGTTTTTTAACCTGGCCCGGTGGCTGGCCCGGTTCAAGGCCCGGGTTTCAGGATTTGACCGGGTCACCGGGTTTTGACCGGGTCGGCCGGGTCAATTTCTATTTTTAAAAAAATTCAAAACGACGTCGTTTTAATAAAAAAATAAATAAAAGTCAACAGGTTACCACCGGGTTTTTCCGGGTCATACGAGTTTCCGGGTCAACCCGTCGGGTCGTCCGGGTCACACCGGGTCATGACTTACCTTATTTTTTTATCAACCCGGCCCGGTTCCATTCCCGAGTCGGCCGGGTCCCGGGTCAACCCGCCGGGCCGGGTTTTAAAACTATGGTATTATATATACTAATTATTTTTTTAATATTTTTTATACTTATTAAATTACTAAATTGCCCCTAACTTGACTTTATTATAACTAAAAAACAATAATAAAAATACAAAGAAGCTCTTGATACCAAGTTTTAAAAAAATCGCTTCCACCGTTAAGTATACAAACACATTATATATATAAAAATGAAAGAAGAATCAGCCCCTCAACCCTAGGTAAAAATATTTTGATTTTTAAAATTATTCTAGTTATTATATTGTTCTATAAAAATACGAAAAGACCACATTATCCTAAATAAATATGATAATGACCACACGGTCTATGAAAAATTCTAGAATCACTCCCAATAGCTAGTCTTTTTTTTTTTTCCGTAAGAGCAATAATATAATTATATTAATGTTTTCGTTTACAATGCATTGTGTCAAGGTACACACTAATTTCACAATCCCAATCTTTTTTTTTTCCTTGTAATAGTGTTGGCATCTCTTTTCTTTAAAAAAAAGATGGAGCTCAAACTTATTCTTTGTAATAATAATAATAATAGAAGATCCGAGAATACATTAGGTTTACTTTTCTTACATGTTCAAGCATAGACCACCGGATCGGCTACGAGAAGAATGCTTTTTTTATTCTTGTTTTTTTTTTTTTTGTTTTTGGGGGGGGGGGGGGGAAAAAAGATTTTTC
>NW_011499860.1:1291620-1332092 GCF_000495115.2 Populus euphratica
GGGGGGGGGATAAAAGCATTGTTCTCGTAGGCGATCCGGTGGGTCTCTGCAGGCAAAAACAGTGGATGATGAGACTCCTTTGTTGCTTTCCACAACAACTACTACTACTTTATCAGACTTTGAGACTACTTTGTTCCTGCTTTTGCTTAATCTAAATATTCCATTTGACCGAATTATATGAACAGGATGGATGGTCTGACCACTTTCATTCCTCATTTTGTCTGTTTATGCTTAGCTCTTATCTCACCGATTCCATTTTATCCTCAAAATTAGAGAAAGACTGTTTAATTTTATGCTCATACCCCTCTATCAAAAGGTTCCTTTCTTGCAAGCAAGGTTGTGGTTTGGTGGTAAGAGGGGCTGATGGGAGAGGCTTGTTTTCTTTTTTCGCACCTAGATTCGAATCTTGTTATGTATGTTTGTCATCCCCGCAATACCTTACCTGCTCATTGGGCTTGCAGGATATTCAGTGGACCGTAAAAATTAGTCGTGGTGCGCGTAAATTGGCCCAGACACCCCACGTAAATCACACAAAAAAAAAAGTTCCCACGTAAATGAACATGTAATATTAATTTCAACATAATTTTTAATTAATTCGAAAAAACAAATAATAAGTTGAAGGTTTAAAATTTTGAATTAACAAACATAATTCAAATATTCAAAACATAAACCAAACTTAAATTCTTAAATATTCAAATAAAAACAACTACGGTTCCTTCACCTTTAGATAATATTAAATGAACATACTGTGTTCTTAAACATGTATAAGGGAGAGAAAAAAAGTTTAGCTTACATGACCTAAATCACTAAAAAAACCAATCAAATTAGATGTTAGATTCAGAGTTTTGGATTTCTTGTACTATCCTATATAATCAAAAGTAGATTTATAAAATTTTAAAATATATAAAGATCTTAGATTTAATTTTTAAAGATTACTAGTTTTAATTTTACAAGCTTCAAAATAATTAGAGTTTTATATGTTTATTAATTTTAAGATCTATTAAATTAGTTGAGATAAATACAAATTAGTTGAGATAAATACAAAGTGATCCCAATACCTATATTAACAATTAAAAAAAAACTAGATTTACAAGTATTACCTCAAAGTAAAATAAGTGGAATCAGAATTAATCAGATAATATCCTTTGATACTTCGAGAGGTCCTTCTTGTTTTGAACACTGCAAGATTTATGTTTTTTTTTTTTTTTAAATAAAAATTCTTCTTGAGAATGTTATTTTATCTGGTCGAAACAAGAAGTTCCTTGGAAAGTATCAAAGGATATTATCTCCTTGCCTCTGATTACACTTATTTTACTCTTGAGGCAAGTCAACGATTAATCAGGATGGATTACAGAGTGAATGCACCGCACGATAATAAATAAAGTTGAGAATACAAATAGTTAACGACAAATTAATGAATAATAATAATAATAATAATAATAATAATAATAATAATAATTTGCAATCTATATGAATAAATGAATAGTAAATTGAAATGGCTCGAGAGTGACAAGGCTCCACTCCAGCATGAATCACATTTACAGCAAGGGACGGAATCACGAGGGGCAAAGAGAGCCACTTGTACTCTTTTAATTATAAATAATTTATAGTGACGAAATACGTATTAATTAATTACATGGATTAATAGATGACATATTTTAACCTGCTTATGTCCATTTTGTTTCTTGCCTTTTTCCCCACCAATCTCTTGACTATGACAAGTATTTTTCTAAGGCTTTTATGGTTCATTGAACAATGAGAATTCTTTCGATCGATAACTTTACATCAAATACCTAGCTCCATCATGCAAAATCACAAAAGTTTACACGTCTTTTCATCAATAGATGATATGATAAAATTATAAATTTTAATTTTAAATTATTTATATTCCCGAGTTAGACCATTAATTAACAATATATAAATTTAAATTACAAAAATTTCTTTAAATCCGTTTACCAAACTCTAAGTACAAGTTCTTAGTCATCTTAACTAAAACAAAAAAGTTAACTTATAACTATTTAGATAGTGGTCAAGTGGTAAGAACTTGAGATTAAAGGGTTTGCTTCTTCTGTGGTCTCAGATTCGAATCCTTGGTTGCTCATATGATGGCCACTAGAGGTTTACATGGTCGTTAACTTCAGGGCCTATGAGATTAATCGTGATGCGCGCAAGCTAACCCGGACACCCACGTTAATCTAAAAAAAAAGAAGTTAACTTATATTACAACTTATAATCCTTCTTCTAAGCTCCTTGAATAATTATAACATCATTAATTGCTTTGTTAAACAACAATGATCAGGAAGATGAGATTTATAAAGGAAAAAATACAGGAGAATTATCACCTAAAATTAATGTCAAGAATTTCGGTAGGGGATGCTATGAGTGTCCATGGGAGTGGTGTAAATGGCGGTTTGACAGGAGAAACAGAGAGAGAAATATTTTTTTTTTTTTGGTATTCTTGATTTGGTAGAAAAGAAGGAAGTATACATTTTATTTTTAAAGCGGAGATAAAAGCTTATAAATTAATTAATTCCAAGTTTGCATGCCAATTAATTTTTTTTATTTGAAAGATTGAGGGTATACGAGTTGAATAGAGAGGTTTTATTTCCCCATTGAGTGAGTTCATAGCCATTGCAAAAGTTTAAATTGTCACATTAATACAAAAGCATTTCTTGAGACTTTGTTTGTATTCTTACTGCATACCCATTTTCTATATGCTTTTTTCCTTCATGAGTTTCATCACATTTTTTTAATATAAAGAAATAATATTTAAATGTTATTATTGTGTTTTTTAAAAAAAATTAACAACTCGAGTCATAAATTATACTAGATTCAATAAGATAATTTCATTTAATTATATAATAGAAAAAAAAGATAATAAACATACTAAATTTTAAAAGAAAAAACATTAACAAAGATTAGGAAACAAAAGAAGAATATATATATAAAAAAATTATATAGTTAAACTCCAAGATTCAATGAAATTTAAAAATAATTAACAAAATAAAGCACTTCAGGCCAACTCAAATTAATATAATAAATTTATAATTTAAGTCAGGTTGAGCCAACCTCTTAAAAAACTATCAAAAAAATATAATAATAAATATTTCTCATAGATTTAAATATAGATTTAAACATAAAAGGAGAAAATTAAAAAAAAAATCAGTAAAGAAAACCAGAAATGATGCTATGTATATGTATTTATTGTTATTAACTTAAATATTTTTTATTTTAATGTGACATGCTTGCGTGGATTTGTTGATACAAGAATACTCTAGTCATACCATTTTAAGTTACATCCCTAGTCTATTGAGTTAGCAATTGTAGAATTTTAATTTTTTTTTTGTATAAAAAACCTTAATATTTGTAAAAATATTAATTTTTATCTTATTATTTTATTCAAGATACTTGTTTTCATTTCCTAAATTATATGATATCATACACACACACACACTCTTGTCGAACACCTACATGTTTGGTAGGATATATTAATGCTTTGACATGCTTTCATGGCCACGTATAGCTAGCCTTTTGCCTGTAATTTCTGCAAGACCAGTCGTTTGGTTTTTTATTTACTAATACTTAGGTAGCGACTCATTTTCTTGGTCCTCCTGTCTCAAGCTCGTTGTTCAATGTTCCTCTGTAAGATGCGGCGTGTCAATAAATCTTCAAACTAATCTCACAGCTTGCGCTAGGTAGTAGGTCGGGAAAACAAAACTTTAGTGTTAAAAAAGTCATTTCTTACATGTTCAAGCATAGACCACCGGATCGGCTACGAGAAGAATGCTTTTTTTATTCTTGTTTTTTTTTAGAAAAATTTTTTTTTTTTTTTTTTTTTTTTTTTTTTTTTTGGGGGGGGGGATAAAAGCATTGTTCTCGTAGGCGATCCGGTGGGTCTCTGCAGGCAAAAACAGTGGATGATGAGACTCCTTTGTTGCTTTCCACAACAACTACTACTACTTTATCAGACTTTGAGACTACTTTGTTCCTGCTTTTGCTTAATCTAAATATTCCATTTGACCGAATTATATCAACAGGATGGATGGTCTGACCACTTTCATTCCTCATTTTGTCTGTTTATGCTTAGCTCTTATCTCACCGATTCCATTTTATCCTCAAAATTAGAGAAAGACTGTTCAATTTTATGTTCATACCCCTCTATCAAAAGGTTCCTTTCCTTTCTTGTTGCTGTGATTTGATATATTTTTACCATTTATTATCAATAAAAAATTCAACCTCAAACTTAAATTTCTTTATATATACTAATATATATATATATATATTAAATGAACATGTAATATTAATTTCAACATAATTTTTAATTAATTCGAAAAAACAAATAATAAGTTGAAGGTTTAAAATTTTGAATTAACAAACATAATTCAAATATTCAAAACATAAACCAAACTTAAATTCTTAAATATTCAAATAAAAACAACTACGGTTCCTTCACCTTTAGATAATATTAAATGAACATACTGTGTTCTTAAACATGTATAAGGGAGAGAAAAAAATTTTAGCTTACATGACCTAAATCACTAAAAAAACCAATCAAATTAGATGTTAGATTCAGAGTTTTGGATTTCTTGTACTATCCTATATAATCAAAAGTAGATTTATAAAATTTTAAAATATATAAAGATCTTAGATTTAATTTTTAAAGATTACTAGTTTTAATTTTACAAGCTTCAAAATAATTAGAGTTTTATATGTTTATTAATTTTAAGACCTATTAAATTAGTTGAGACAAATACAAAGTGATCCCAATACCTATATTAACAATTAAAAAAAAACTAGATTTACAAGTATTACCTCAAAGTAAAATAAGTGGAATCAGAATTAATCAGATAATATCCTTTGATACTTCGAGAGGTCCTTCTTGTTTTGAACACTGCAAGATTTATGTTTTTTTTTAAAAAAAAATAAAAATTCTTCTTGAGAATGTTATTTTATCTGGTCGAAACAAGAAGTTCCTTGGAAAGTATCAAAGGATATTATCTCCTTGCCTCTGATTACACTTATTTTACTCTTGAGACAAGTCAACGATTAATCAGGATGGATTACAGAGTGAATGCACCGCACGATATATAATAAATAAAGTTGAGAATACAAATAGTTAACGACAAATTAATGAATAATAATAATAATAATAATAATAATAATAATAATAATAATTTGCAATCTATATGAATAAATGAATAGTAAATTGAAATGGCTCGAGAGTGACAAGGCTCCACTCCAGCCTGAATCACATTTACAGCAAGGGACGGAATCACGAGGGGCAAAGAGAGCCACTTGTACTCTTTTAATTATAAATAATTTATAGTGACGAAATACGTATTAATTAATTACATGGATTAATAGATGACATATTTTAACCTGCTTATGTCCATTTTGTTTCTTGCCTTTTTCCCCACCAATCTCTTGACTATGACAAGTATTTTTCTAAGGCTTTTATGGTTCATTGAACAATGAGAATTCTTTCGATCGATAACTTTACATCAAATACCTAGCTCCATCATGCAAATCACAAAAGTTTACACGTCTTTTCATCGATAGATGATATGATAAAATTATAAATTTTAATTTTAAATTATTTATATTCCCGAGTTAGACCATTAATTAACAATATATAAATTTAAATCACAAAAATCTCTTTAGACCCGGTTTACCAAACTCTAAGTACAAGTTCTTATCCATCTTAACTAGAACAAAGAAGTTAACTTATATTGCAAGTGAGGTTCTGGTCTAATGGTGGGAGGGGCTTGTCCCCTTCCTTTGTATCTGGGTTCGAATCTCATCATGCATGCCTGTCACCCCCGCGATGCCTTACCTGTTCAGTGGGCTGTGTGGATTAGTTGTGGTGCGCGTAAGCTGACCCGAACACCCCACATAAATAAAAAAAAAAAAAAGAAGAAGAACTTAACTTATATTACAACTTATAATCCTTCTTCTAAGCTCCTTGAATAATTATAACATCATTAATTGCTTTGTTAAACAACAATGATCAGGAAGATGAGATTTATAAAGGAAAAAATACAGGAGAATTATCACCTAAAATTAATGTCAAGAATTTCGGTAGGGGATGCTATGAGTGTCCATGGGAGTGGTGTAAATGGCGGTTTGACAGGAGAGACAGAGAGAGAAATAATTTTTTTTTTTTGGTATTCTTGATTTGGTAGAAAAGAAGGAAGTATACATTTTATTTTTAAAGCGGAGATAAAAGCTTATAAATTAATTAATTCCAAGTTTGCATGCCAATTAATTTTTTTTTATTTGAAAGATTGAGGGTATACGAGTTGAATAGAGAGGTTTTATTTCCCCATTGAGTGAGTTCATAGCCATTGCAAAAGTTTAAATTGTCACATTAATACAAAAGCATTTCTTAAGACTTTGTTTGTATTCTTACTGCATACCCATTTTCTATATGCTTTTTTCCTTCATGAGTTTGATCACATTTTTTTAATATAAAGAAATAATATTTAAATGTTATTATTGTGTTTTTTAAAAAAAAATAACAACTCGAGTCATAAATTATACTAGATTTAATAAGATAATTTCATTTAATTATATAATAGAAAAAAAAAGATAATAAACATACTAAATTTTAAAACAAAAAATATTAACAAAGATTAGGAAACAAAAGAAGAATATATATATAAAAAAATTATATAGTTAAACTCCAAGATAATTCAATGAAATTTAAAAATAATTAACAAAATAAAACACTTCATGCCAACTCAAATTAACATAATAAATTTATAATTTAAGTCATAAGGTTGAGCCAACCTCTTAAAAAACTATCAAAAAAATATAATAATAAATATTTCTCATAGATTTAAATATAGATTTAAACATAAAAGGAGAAAATTAAAAAAAAATCAGTAAAGAAAACCAGAAATGATGCTATGTATATGTATTTATTGTTATTAACTTAAATATTTTTCTTTTTAATGTGACATGCTTGCGTGGATTTGTTGATACAAGAATACTCTAGAATACTCTAGTCATACCATTTTAAGTTACATCCCTAGTCTATTGAGTTAGCAATTGTAGAATTTTAATTTTTTTTTTATAAAAAACCTTAATATTTGTAAAAATATTAATTTTTGTCTTATTATTTTATTCAAGATACTTGTTTTCATTTCCTAAATTATATGCTATCATACACACACACACACTCTTGTCGAACACCTGCATGTTTGGTAGGATATATTAATGCTTTGACATGCTTTCATGGCCATGTATAGCTAGCCTTTTGCCTGTAATTTCTGCAAGACCAGTCGTTCGGCTTTTTATTTACTAATACGTAGGTAGCGACTCATTTTCTTGGTCCTCCTGTCTCAAGCTCGTTGTTCAATGTTCCTCTGTAAGATGCGGCGTGTCAATAAATCTTCAAACTAATCTCACAGCCTGCGCGAGGTAGTAGGTCGGGAAAACAAAACTTTAGTGTTAAAAAAGTCATGAGGTTGCATGTGTGATCGTGATAAAAAAAAATATGTATTAAAAAAAACAAAGAGTAATTGACTAGGTCAATCTAAATGCGCCTACTAAATTCATTCATTAGCCTTTTCAAACAACTATTTACATTTAATAGTTTATATTGGTAAATAATGTAATTTATATTATTTTTTAATATATTTTTTTTAAACTTAAAATTTATATAAACTTATATTATATTTGAAATCATGATTGTTTTGTCATTAACATTCTAATATTATGTTAAAGAACCATCTTGAATTAATAATGTAAATAATTAAATGATGTTTTAAAATATAATTTATATTATTTTCTAATAAAATCATGATATAAATCAGAAAGCAAATTAAATAAAAGATAAATTTTAATTTTTAACCAATTCAATATAAAAAAACTAATTTGAAAAGAAAAATATTAATTAAAAAATTTAAAAAAAACCCTGATAAATTGCAGATTAGTGTTTCTTGTGAATATGATCTGGTGGATGGAAACAAGAGCTGCCTTCTGGAGTAGACACTACGCATCAAACAAAACCAAAGTAAGAAATAGAAAACGATAACAATCCGAACATTGAAGCCTTAACAAGCAAGCAATTTTGCAGATTCTGATGTATTTTAATTTATGATCCTTTCCTTGAGTTCCCTCTCTACTCCATCCCATTTCATTTTCTTTTTGAAGATGAATTTAAAGAGAAAATTAATGGCCACCTGCCTTCCCCTCTCAATGTAACTTCCAAGCATCAGCATGCATTTCTATTTTTATTGTACCATATTTACCCTCTCCAATGGTCTCACCTTCTTGAGCTTCCTTCCATCATCCTGAAAATTGCAAAACAAAAAAATAAAATTAAATAAAATTAAAAGCTACTTCTACACTTATTAAAGTGAACTTAATCAGTACTTGAGGGTCTAGCTCAGTGGTCAACTATAAGATTTATTTTATAATTGTCCCGAGTTCGATCCTTTTTGTGTATCTGCTTATCATCTCCGTTATGTTTTATTTATTCTTTGGGCTTGCAAGATGTTTAATAAGTTGTGGGATTAGTCGTAATGCATGCAAACTGTATTGGACACCCACATAAATAAATAAAAAACTTAATCAACCACTTTTTTTCCCCGTAGGCACGTTAGCAAGATGAGTGCGTTTTGGGGTTTGTTCGAACTTAAATTAGTATAAGATTAATAAATGGGTATTGCTTGAGTATGGTTAGTTGAAGCTATTATTTGTATAGTACTTTAAAATCTTACAAGGTAATGCTATGTTTAGGGTTTGCAAGACATTATAAATTAATTTTATATAAAATAAAAAGAACTTGGTTTTCAATAATACTTGATATTTAAAGTTGAAATCTCGTTTATTTGCAGGAAAAAAAGAATTTTTTTTAAAATAAAAGTTACTTTTTGATATTTAATTATATCATAAAAATAAATTAATAATTATTTTTTTATGTTTAATATATAAAAAAATTGATAACTAAATTGTATTCCACAACATCATATAATACTAATAAAAAATAACTAAAAATAAAACACAATACAAAGCTTTTGAATTGGTTGGTTGATTGTTTTAATCTCATTTTGCTCCATTTTTGTCATCTTCCCTAAACTCCGTAAAGAAAAATACAATAAACAGTCAAGGAACTTAGCTTTTGAAGGTAGAAATGATCTTTGTTCCATTCAACGGCTGAGATTGCAAAAACACAATTTATAACCAGACACTAAGAAGCACAGAGCAACATTCCTTACAGACGGTTAAAAGTAATAAAGTTTTTATTAAGAGAAAAAAGATCACATTCCACACACAATCATTTTCTTTTTTCTGATTTCCCCCCAGAGAGAGAGAGAAGCCAAACGACAGATCATTTTCAGTGCGTAAAAGGAGAGAGGCCAAAACGACAGATCATTTTCAGTGCGTAAAAGGGGGGATTCCTGACATGGGCACTGACACTGTCTCCGGTGGCTGTGGAGACGACGTTTGTGGTGGTCGTCGAGGTGGTGAAGGTGAAGTGGTGGTGGTGGGAGTGAAATTTGATGGACCAAGTAAAGAACTTTTGACATGGTCACTAATGAAAATGGCACAGCCAGGTGACCATGTCATTGCTGTTCATGTTCTCGATTCTGCAACTGGTAATGATGACAGTAATAAATGTCGTGTTTCTCTTTAATGGGTTCTTTTTATCTTTGTCAAAGATTGATCTTTTTGTATGGTTTTTGGTGGATGTGGTGTACAGAATGTATGGCAGGGACTGGATCACTTCTGTCATTAGTGAAGACATTTGATTCATTGTTGGCTGTCTATGAAGGTTTCTGCAACTTAAAGCAGGTTGCTTTTTTTTTTTCCACTCCTTTCTCCAAATCAGCAATTTTCTCTCTCAATTTTCAAGTGTTTGGAATGGGGTGTTTTTCTGCTTGATTTATGAGAAAATTGAGGAAAACTATGTCTTCTTTTTTTTTCAAATAATGAGGATAATTAGTCCAAGTATTAAAAATTTCAGTGCTATTTTCCCCAAGGAAATGGATGGTGATTTTCATATATTTTTATTGTTGGGATTGAGAGGATGAATATTGAATTGGGTGAGCTGTGTTTTCAGGTGGATTTGAAGCTAAAGGTGTGTAGAGGTGAATCAGTGAGGAAAATTCTGGTAAGGGAAGCAAAAGCAAATAGTGCTGCTAAGCTGATTGTGGGAACTTCCAAGAAACATCAGAAACTCTACTCTTCAACCTCAACAGCAAAGTATTGTGCTAAAAAATTGTCTAAAGGTTTCTCTGTCTACGCTGTTAGGAATGGCAAACTTGTGTTCCAAAGAGAAGCAACGGTTCCAAATACTGATACCTTACAAGGTTTTAGTTCTTTACTCTTCTGGGTTTCATGTTCTTAATTTGGTACGATAATGAGAATAATGCTCGCATGGATGGTTTTTATGGGTTTTCATTGATGTGCTTAGCTTTTTATTTCTTGTGCTTTAGTTTAATTACGGTTCTTGTTTGCTTAGTTCTTGTCTCTTTGAGCAAGAAAAATAATAACTGATGCATCTGATTTTGTGGTGGCAGATAAATTAAACCAAGAAAGTCGAAATTGCTCACAAAAATCTCAGGATAAGAATTCTATAAATTGTACTCCACGCTTGCTATTGCTGGATGAATCTGGAGCACATGAATCGGAGGAGTCATGTAGGGATGGCAACGGGGATAACTCATTGGCTTTGGTACCAATTCAAACAAACAAGCCATTGTCGAACTCAGATCCCGATGTGAGTGAAGGATTAGTGGAGTCAAAACAGGGTTGGTCATTTCTCCGCCGGGTATTTTTCCATAAGCAGCAGCACACAGAGAAAGCTCATATTAAAAAGATACCTGTGGTTAAATGGGTGTTTAGGTTACCTACTCGTAATTCTTCATCTGTGGTGTATCCAGATCAAAAACAGAATACGTCGCACGTGGATGAAGATCAAAACTCGAACTCAGAAGGAAAAAATTATGCAATAGTGCCAGTGGGGCCTGAGATTGCTTGGACTCCCATTTCACCATGTCATGGCTTGAATGGCATTCCAGAAGAGTTGAAAGACCTGCATGAGAAATATTCATCATCCTGTAGATTATTCAGCTATGAGGAACTTGTGATGGCTACCTCTAACTTTATTCCTGGTTTGTTCTTTATCTGAATTTCATAACACTAGTTTTGACTTGTGCACATTTTGGTCTTTCCTCCTAATTTTGTTCTAGAATTGTTACTTCCAGAGAATATGGTAGGCAAGGGTGGCAGTAGTCATGTTTACAAAGGGTGCCTTCCTGATGGCAAGGAATTGGCAGTGAAAATTTTAAAGCCATCTGAAGATGTATTAAAAGAGTTTGTTGCAGAAATCGAGATCATTACAACTTTGCATCACAAGAACATAATCTCTCTATTTGGTTTCTGTTTCGAGCACAACAAATTACTCCTAGTGTATGACTTTCTATCAAGAGGAAGCCTAGAAGAGAATCTGCATGGTACATACTCTCTCTGCTTGGGATTGGATGAGATTATTTCATTTTCAGCATTGAAGTGATCCTTAACTCCCAATTGCTAATTCTTGACTAGGTAATAAGAAAGACTGGAACGCAGTTGGTTGGCAAGAGAGATACAAGGTGGCTGTGGGTGTAGCGGAGGCACTTGATTACTTACACAATTGCTGTGATGAGCCTGTGATCCATAAGGATGTAAAATCTTCTAACATCCTTTTATCAGATGATTTTGAGCCACAGGTGCTGTATTCTAAAGCTTTCTGTGGATTTATATGAAGATATTATGTTCTTGGCAGGTTTTGATGTCTGATTATAATTTGATTTGTTTCTCAGTTGTCAGATTTTGGATTGGCTAGCTGGGCTTCTACTTCATGCCATACAACTTGCACTGATGTTGCAGGAACCTTTGGGTGAGTAGTTTGCTTTGCAATTCATGTTTTCTACCCATTTTCTTAAATTTTTCAGGGTTTGAATATGCTATATATTTTCTCTATGGCAGTTACTTGGCCCCAGAGTATTTCATGCACGGCAAAGTCAGTGATAAAGTGGATGTATTTGCTTTCGGAGTTGTGCTTCTTGAGCTTCTCTCAGGAAGAATGCCTATTAACAGTGAACATCCGAAAGGCCAGGAGAGCCTTGTCATGTGGGTAGGTTTCCTAATTACTTGTTAATTCAGACTGAAGAGTATCTTGTAAGGAGATGCTTTTATTTTTCACAATATGAAAGAGGAGAAAAGGACTGCTCAAAAATCTATTGCAATACCAACAAGTTAGGACAATGTGAGCACGAAGAAAATTGTGTTTTCAATATGTACCTTTTGCAGTTGAGTAAGTCAGGAATTTTCAAGCTGATTGGGGTGTGAATTTATATTTTGTTCCGACAAGATACAATGATTGTGATTGGATAAGCTGAATGTGTGATTTTGGATTTTGTGTTTTCTCTTCTGAGGAAACCTCAGGATCTGTCGTTGTCGTCCTTCTCTAAGAATTCTATTTCACAGTTTGTTAATATTTACTTCTTGATGTTATATTTTACAACTAATTATTGTATGATTCTGGCATCCAGGCAAAGCCAATTCTTGAGGGTGGTAAAGTGTCCCAATTACTTGACCCGCATCTAGGTAGTGAATATGATGATGATCACATCGAAAGAATGGTATTAGCTGCAACCCTTTGCATCAGACGTTCTCCTAGATGTAGGCCACAAATGAGCATCGTAAGTTAAATTTTGCCGGATGCTTTGATTGTACTATGTTTTTTTTTTCCCTCTCTTTTCTATGAATTGAATATTTGCTCGTGGATATTTTGGCTGATTACAGATTTTGAAGCTCCTCCAAGGGGATGAGGACGTAAAAAATTGGGCAAGGCACCAAGTTTGTGCATCAGAAGAACTTGACGCGGTGGATGGGGAAGCGTTTCCTACCAATATTCAATCCCATCTTAACCTTGCATTACTTGATCTAGAGGATGATTCTCTTTCTATTAGCAGCACTGAGCACGGAGTGTCAATAGAAGATTACTTGCAAGGGAGATGGAGCCGCACATCAAGCTTCGACTAACTATAGGCCAGTGGAATGCAATGTGCAAGTTGTGCAATCTTTTCAATGTACAGGGGTCTTGATTGGTTCATCTTTTCAATTTTTTTTCTGGGTTAAATCCACTGGTATGGTCTTGGAAGAGAGGTTTTCTGCAAGAGGCTTGCCTCCGCCTAGACTTAGAAGTTGTACTGAAAAAAACAGGTTTCAAGGACTGGTTTTGTTTCCGATTTTTGGTCATTTGTGAATTTGCTTTAGAAATTGATTTGAGACATGTAGCAAAACTCCCTCCACCCGAATATTAGTGGTGAATGGCTTCCCCCCTATGCTGTACTCGAAGACGAGTATCAGTGCTTGCTTTCTAGCATCAGATGGTGGTGATGCTAACTTGATAAACTTACTGCTGGGCTTTAGTGGACTTTATTTTTATACATGACATTATAAATTTAGGATTCCTTAGTTTTTCTTTTCTAAAACACTTGTTTGAGCTGGCTGGCGTTGTGAATTGACAATGAAAAGCCAAGACCTTTATTCTTTGCTTTGTGCCTTCGTGGTGCAAGATGTTGCTATCCTATTGTTCTAACCTCATGTTTCTGAGTTCTTGTATTCAAGGAGCCTGTCTATCCTCAAATCCCCCACAGAACACAAAATGTTGGATATAAATGAACTTACTGTTCTGCACACGAAGAACCCATTCGGAATTGCCAAAAACTAGAACTGGGATTTTGTAACATGAATATTTTTATGGACTCTTAACATTATGAGAATAAATGGGAAAAAAGAAGGATTTTTTTTCCCTGCAAAAATGAAGATGACCGGAAATTCTGCAAGTTGCAGGTTTGTTTGTAGTGTAATTGTAGTTATTTTTTAAATAATTATTTTAATAATTTAACCGGAAATTCTGTAAGTTGCAGGTTTTTTTTCTGGGTTAAATCCACTGGTATGGTCTTGGAAGAGAGGTTTTCTGCAAGAGGCTTGCCTCCGCCTAGACTTAGAAGTTGTACTGAAAAAAACAGGTTTCAAGGACTGGTTTTGTTTCCGATTTTTGGTCATTTGTGAATTTGCTTTAGAAATTGATTTGAGACATGTAGCAAAACTCCCTCCACCCGAATATTAGTGGTGAATGGCTTCCCCCCTATGCTGTACTCGAAGACGAGTATCAGTGCTTGCTTTCTAGCATCAGATGGTGGTGATGCTAACTTGATAAACTTACTGCTGGGCTTTAGTGGACTTTATTTTTATACATGACATTATAAATTTAGGATTCCTTAGTTTTTCTTTTCTAAAACACTTGTTTGAGCTGGCTGGCGTTGTGAATTGACAATGAAAAGCCAAGACCTTTATTCTTTGCTTTGTGCCTTCGTTGTGCAAGATGTTGCTTTCCTATTTTTCTAACCTCATGTGTCTGAATTCTTGTGTTCAAGGAGCCTGTCTATCCTCAAATCCCCCACAGAACACAAAATGTTGGATATAAATGAACTTACTGTTCTGCACACGAAGAACCCATTCGGAATTGCCAAAAACTAGAACTGGGATTTTGTAACATGAATATTTTTATGGACTCTTAACATTATGAGAATAAATGGGAAAAAAGAAGGATTTTTTTTCCCTGCAAAAATGAAGATGACCGGAAATTCTGCAAGTTGCAGGTTTGTTTGTAGTGTAATTGTTGTTATTTTTTAAATAATTTTTTTAATGATTTTTTTCCTTGCAAAAATGAAGGTAACCGGAAATCTTGCAAGTTGCAGGTTTGTTTGTAGTGTAATTGTTGTTATTTTTTAAATAATTTTATATTAAAATATATATTCATGATTTTTTTTATTTTTAAAAAATTATTTTTGATATCAGTATATTAAAATAATTTAAAAATATTAAAAATATATTTATTTAAGGTTAATAAATTTTTTTTTTTTTTTTTAAAATGCTGTTGAAATACAAAAATAAATAGGTAAGTATATCAGCTAAATTAAACAAAAAAAGAAAAAGAAAAAGAAAAAAAAGAAGAAGAAGTCTAAATTGGCCCAGCCAAATCCTATGACGGTCACTGGTTTCAATTTGTGAAAAAATCTCGGTTCAATTAATGAGGTGGTCACATCCCTCACAGTTGAAAAATTAAAATCGCATTTAATGACTTGGAAGTGTACGTGGATTGTCTATAAATTTTGAAAATTGTGAATTAAACAAATCTGTGTTTTAAAATGTTATTTTATTTTAAAATATATTAAAATAATATTTTATCAAAACAAATTAAAAATATTAAAAAAATAATTTTAAATAAAAAATAAATATATTTAATTTAAAACAAATAATATTTCGATCATAACGTAAAAATGACTTGTGAGCTTGAAGCTCCGTAATTGAACACATTTCATTATACATACTTATTAAATTTCATTATATTGTTATTTTCTTTGTTTATCTTACAATTTCTTGAATTTTTATTATTTTTATTGATCGGATATAATTGAGAAAAAATCAATAAATTATTAATTTAATGATCAAAGTATTATTATATTATTATAAACATGAAAATACAAATTTGATCTTCTAAAAATTTATTTATCAGAAGGGATAGCCGTGAATTTCGAACATAATTAATTTTAACATTAAAAAATATAAAAAATCTAAAAATATCCAAATAAAATATATATATTCTGCCTCGTGCATTCTCTTCCCTAATGACTTAGTCCAATTTTTGGCACTAATTAATTTCTCTCTCTCCCCCCTAACCCAAACTTTACTAAAGTACAGAATAGCCTTTTAAATTAAATAAAAAAATTATTTTCTACAAAATACTTTTCTTCACTAACACTAAAGGTACCCCGATTTTCCTTCTACGTCTCTCTCTCTTTTTTCTTTTTTTTTTTTTTCTTAGCAACCCATTTTTCAGCATCACAAACTTTTTTTCCTTGCTCTTATATTGGTTTTTCTAACACAATTTATTTCAATTACGAAATGTTTTATACTTATTTATTTATATATTATCTTATTCTAGAGTATCGCATCGATGAATATTATCATGCAATGTACTCAAATATGAGAAGAATGTATGTAATTATGAAAAATAAGACATTTCTTTTTTAAAAAACAAAAAAGTCGGAAAAAAAAGAACGAATTTGCCGTGAGGCACCATGTCACCCCAAGACTGGAGACATCACCTAATTAAGAGTTTAGGCTACATTGGCCGAACTCAATTTTATGATTTGCATACATTAAAATATGGTATAGGTTATATTTTAAAATATTTTTTTATTTGAAGATATATTAAAGTAATATATTTTTTATTTTTTAAAATTTATTTTTAAAACATGATCCAAAAATACTAAAAAACAGTAATTTTAATAAAAAAAATTCAAAAAATAATATCAAGTAAAAAATTCACAATTTTCCCATTATTATCATTAAGAGTAGGATTAGCATTGTGTCAAACTATAAAACAAGCATTTAAAGTTTAAATTATTCAAGGTATATATCATTTTCTTTAAAAGTATGTAAGTTTAGAGAAGCATTTCAAAAATATTTTAAAATAATTGATTTTTTTAATTTTTTTATTTGCTTTGAGTTAATGATTTTTAAGTAAAAAATATTTTAAAAAACAATCATAAATACACTATCAAACAAGCTCAATAATAGATATCATAGCTATAGTTACCTCAACAAAAAAACCTATAATTTCTAACTTTCAGGTTAAATTATAATTATAATAACATCAATTTCTTTGGATGCTTAAATCTCAATTTTATATAAAAAATTTAACACAAAATATTAAAGTAATAATTATAAAATTCAAATCAATTTAACAAGTTAATCTAAAACTTGTTTAATTTATAGCTTAAATCAATTCGGATTAAATGAAAAGTGAGGCAAGTAATTAGCTTAGCCTAATTTAATTGATTCAATTAAAACTCGGTATCTGATCGATCCAAGGCAAAACACACCATTCCATACCAATCTCATTACATTCAATCTCTCTTTATCTTTTTTTCCTTCATCATCAATCCATAATTTTGTTTCTCTTTAACCACCTTCTTAATAAATTTCCTTACCTCTAGTTTATGGATCTGCAATGAGTATCCAACAACAGTAGAAAAAAAATGAAAGATAAAAAACAAAGGAGGAGGAGGAGGAGGAGGAGGGAGATAGCAGCAACAACAAAGCAAGGGAAAGCTTTTGAGATGGCAGCAACAACAAAGCAAGGGAAAGCTTTTAAGCATAGTAATAATTTTATAACTATAATTTTGACAAAAAATTCTTTAAATAACCTCATTTATTAAAAACACTATTTAATAGCATGCTATAATCAAACAACGGTAATTTAAGAGAAGGGAAAAAACCCACAAAAATTATGAAAATGTAAGCACAAATCCAGCTTCACAATCAACAAAAAACAAGAGGACTAATCATTCATGGCATTCGGTTTCAAATTCATTCAAACTCGCCGAAAAAAAAAATTGTTGTTCGATGCTGGCATGATGCACGATTACAATCAACAAAAGGCTGGAGTTTCATTTGCATATCTATGAGGGCTGTCTGTTGCAGTAATTGAAGGATATTAATTACTGTGTTGTAATGGGGGATGATTTGAAGAAGTAGGTGGGGCTCTCAAGAGCAAACCTAGCCTAGGCAGGCCACTGGTGAACGATCACTGGGTCTACCTGCTAGTTGGATTTGATAACCTTGGAACAAACTATATTTAAAAAGTGCAGGTCAAGAGTCAGAAGTTGGGGAAGGATGATGATTGGCTCAATCATTCGCATGCATGGTTAAAATTAGAAAAGTTTCAAACTATATTTTTGTTCAAAAATATATTTAAATACATTTTTTAAAAATATATTTTTAATATTAACATATTAAAACAATAGAAAACGTTGAAAAAAAATAATTTAAAAAAAATTAAAAATTTTAAGAACAAGCATTCAACCGGCATTCCCAAAGAAGCTCTCAGACTGCCAAAAGGCAAAGACCATCCACCGAGTTCATGGAAATGAATCATTAGGCAGCCACTTGGATACTCGAAACAAGAGAATAAACATGCTCATCAACTTTCACATATATGGTGATGTTATTTTCAAATGGCATATGGCCTCAACACACATACAAAATTTGTGCAGGAACCTGACCAGCACTGAATTCTACTTAGCAGCCTCTTCTCAGCTTGTAAGACTGCAGTTACAGGCATGCTCTTATCAGCAAAATTGGTCGATTCAATGACCCCTTCTAGTCTGCAAAATAGGAAGCTGAAAAACTCTTGGACTGGACCTTTACAAATAACCTCCATTCATGCAAAAATAGCGATGGCAGTTCAGCATGAGTAGCAGCACATTAACTATAACACTTGCTTCCCAAGTCTGTCTATAAGTCCTGCAAAAAACAGATGATTAGCTGTAATCCCAAAAAGCCAGAAAAGCGCATTAAATTCTGATGATTCTGATCATTTCCAAGGGTATTCACCATGCATCTCAGAATGAGTTCAGGTTGAACCAATTTACAGTTCAGAAAGAAGCCTGCAATTTCTTCAATCATCACTGTCACTGATATCAAAGATTGATCTCCTAACCACAGATGAAGCCCTGGAGGGAGCTCTGAATCTATAGAAAGAAAGCTCTGGTCTTTGTTTATTGGCGGAAATTTTGAGCTTATTTGCAGCTGTCATCATGAGTTTCCCAACTGCAGAAGTTGTTTTTAGCTTATTCCCTGAACTTCCAGGTCGAAGATCTGTTGGCAATGGAGAAGCCAGTGTTCTTGGGGGCGTTCTGATGTCAACCTGTGGTAAGGTGTAAACTTGCATATTTGAGAAATCATTTATTTTAGCAAATATTACTTCTTGTGGTCTCTCTGTGGGAGTCTCCACCATTGGGCAGGAAAAGGTTGCAGGCTTAACTTGATTTATAGGTGTCAGTAAACCAGAGCACACTTTGGCAGCAAGATTTGGAGCTTTGTTTCTTCTATCAAATTCTTTATTGTGGTCAGCCATTCTCTTCTTGTCCTTGTTCTTTTTCTTGAAACAAGAGACAATTTTTGGAAGCGCTTCGGTTATTGTTGCATGCTCAACTTCATTTCTAGGTGTCAACAAACCAGAAGACACTTTGTCAGCAACATTTAGAGCTTCTTTACTTCTGCCAAGTTCTTTGTTGATGTCAGCCAGTCTCTTCTTTTCCTTGCTCATTTTCTTGAAATAAGGAGCATTTTTTGGAAGTTCTTCTGTTGTAGGCTTAACTTCATTTCCAGGTGTCAGTAAACCAAAGCACTCTCTGGCAGCAAGTTTTGGGGATTTTTTACTTCTATCAAATTCCCTGTCGATTTCAGCCAGTCTCTTCTTTTCCTTACTTCTTTTATCAAAACAAGGGGCAGTTTTTGGAAGTTCTGCAGGTAATTTGATTCCAAGTAAACCTTTTATCCTCTTGTTATTACCATTTGGTATCATGTCATTTTTTCTAGTGTTTGTAACGAGAGAGCCAATGGCATTGCTACCGTCAGAAATATGGTCATCCTTTGCAGCTAGACACTGGGGTAAGTGTTGATTACAAAAGCTATTTGAAGACCTTATTTCCACACGAAGAAACCAATTTCCTTTGAGCCCCTGAAAAGCATACTTTATAGGCAGTGACTCCAGCAGGTGGTAGAAGCAATTATTTCTCCTTACCTGCTAAAGGACAGAGAAGTGTATGAAAAATTAACATGAAGGAATCCCCAAACAAAATCTAAAATAAAAGAAAGCAAAAGGATCATTTTAAAAATACCTTTAATTCATAAACTTTGATCTCTCCCAATTTCGGAAAACAATTGAAGTGCATTTTCTCCAGCTCTCCTACAGCATGAATATTGGCATGCATTACTTTTCTATGAAGTAGAGAAAGGGTAAACATAAAGAAAGGTCACAGGCAGCTTTTTAAAAATTGAATGCAATGCAAGGAACTAAGCATGCAAGAATGCCGGAGGAAAACTTGGACAAATATGAAACCCTAAAGCAGAAAACACAACCAAATGGAGCACTTATATAGTCTAGTTATATGATAAATAAACTCAATACAATAGATTAGCAGGTTCTCCACTTTGCAAACTTCATTGAATCAGTTGGTCTATTCTGGGATTAAAACTTTGTTACCTTACAGGGGAGCTGTTCAAGGTTATGCAAACTTTGAGAGTCCATTGTGTCCCTTCTCTAATGAGAACTAATAAAGAGTATCAATGAGACATCTTCTACAAAACAAAAATGAAAGAGGAGGGACAAAAGGCTAACTTATCCAACATTTTACTGAATGACTTCAGGCTATCTCATCCAGTTTTTTTGGGGTCAGGTATTACTTACAGGATTTTCTGATTAAAATTATTTTCAAACTTCCTACGTTTGCTTGTAAAACACTCAATTGAAGTATACAAATGCTGAATACTAATCAGAACATCAGGTAGGATAAATCAATGACATAAATGCAAGCATTAAACCTCTATTCATGGTACAAAATGATTGAGCTCTGAAGCCATCCAATTTATGTACAAACTTTCATGATTAAAGTATGGTGTCTCCACTTCATCCTCCTACTGGTTACCTCTTGCCTTGTAATCCACCACTACATATCTAACAAATTAATCTCCTTTGAATTGCCGACATGATTGTGTCGTCAACAATTAGGCTGACCTCATAAAATAATCAAAATCTAACAAAAGAAATGATCTTTATAGCACCATAGAGTAAATGCATGAAGTTACTTACCAACACAGACATCACCATTTGGGACCACTCATCAGAGCTATAGATCCCTCAAATTATATTCCCTGCATCCAACTCTCAAATTCACTTGGCATTCCCTAAACTTCCTTGAATTAGTATGTTCAGCCACCTCTAGTATGCATTTCACCTCAACTAAATTATGTAAAACTCCAAAAGTTCACTTCTTCAGTCGGCACATCATAACTCTTTACTAAGCTATTGAAATTGACTTCTATCAAATCCCATCTAACCTCCAATAAAACCCCATCTAACCTCCAATACTCTATCACCTAACAAAACTGTTTCTTTGACAATGCATTATGTCTAATAAGAAAAAGCAGCAACCTTTTGCATAAAAAAAATATAAATAGAACAAGTGAATAGTCCCAATTCAATACAGCAAAATCACAAATACCAAAACAGTGTGCTTTAGAATCCGAAAGTGAAGAAAACCCAGAAAAGCACATCAAGTGAACGGTCAAAACAAACAATCAGCTCCATAATAGAAACTATGATACAGATGAAACAAATAAAGGCAAGTAAAAAGAGGGATTGTTGAAAATCCAGAGAAGATGTTAATAATAAACAAAGAGAGGCAAGAAAAAAGTTTACAGAAAGAAAGTTACTCTTGAAATCAGCAACAGTGATATCAGGAGAGATGCCCATGGCAATGTGAGTGTCCATGCTTGTGTCTGTGAAAACAGCTACTTCACCATCACTAGGTGTTGATGCCATTGAGAAGGCGATGAAAGACAATTGTCAGCAACTAGCCTAAATGGATAGGCAGAGAGAATGTGGCCGTGCTATTGATTGCAGTTCTGGTTGAACGATTTTCTGTCGCTTTAAAGTAGATGACCAAGGCCTGTCTAGCCTCCATTAACTACTGGGAAGGAACCTGGGCACAAGAATTTCGGATATAATGGTGTAATTTCTCCAGTAAATTATAAACCGGTCCCTTCTGTCTTACAAATTAAATATTTCATTTAGTTTCAAAAACTAATTATTATTTTTTCAAATGTATATCCCTTTTCAATTATTTTGTTTTTCTAAGGAAATAGAAAAAGGAGGAGATGAAGGAAATAATATGAAAAGATTCACGAGGGAAAAAAAAACAGTTTTTAGAGTAATATTATATTAAATTAAGCATGATCAATAATTAACTACAGGACTACTTAATTAGTTTAACTATTCAATTCATTTTACAAAACAAGAGGAACTAATTTATAATTTACATAATAGTTAAAGTATGATAAATGAATAGTTAGAATTTTATTTTATTTTTCTTGAGTGGAGGAATATTATTCTTCAAATAATTATATTTAAAAACAATTTCTTAATAATTTTTCAGCTTCTACCCATATGCTCATTTCTAGAAAAAATTGAAGCAAATTTAAAAAAATGACTCGCACCTTCTCTATTTTATCCTAAAACATTTGCATTAATTTTGATAGATAGTCTCCATTTTATCCTAAAACATTTGCATTAATTTTGTTTCTCAAGTCTTAAGAATTCTTAAATAAATATCTTAATCTATATTTAATCACAAATATCATCTTAATTTTACTTTTTATAAGAAACGACACTATTATTTTAGGAAACTTAATCTTTTTTATTAAGAAATTCAAATAGAAGAACCCCAATTGAGAAATTTAAATTGTTTGGGGATAAAAATGATACAAAATATATACAGGGGTAAAATCGATACTATCCTAGTAGTTGGAGGATATACTTAAAGTTTTCCCAAAACGATGAAAAGGTTAAACCCTTCTCTTCAGCCCTCACAGCTGGTTATGGTTTAACGCACTCTAGTATCTCTCTCTCTATCACACACAACACCACGAGCCCATTTCTCAGCAGCTAAGCGTCTTTTCATCAATCATTTCCAAATCCAGAGAAAGTACCAGGTATCATCTTCTTTTCTTACCCCTTACTCTCTCACACACATCACAACATTTCAATGGTCTCTATAGTTTCTGGGTTGTCTTTGCTTCTCCTTTAAATTCAACCATCCCTGTTTAGTATGATTATAGCCCAGGTCATGTTGTGATGTTATTTAGCTGAAATCCTTGACTGGTGCATGAAAAATCTCTTATTATTGATTGATGGGTGTGGATAATGGGTTCTTGTTTGACTATTCCTGGATCTTCTTGATTAGCGATACCTGCAGTTTTCTTGCTTTAGCAATTAAATTTTTTTTACGATTTTCTTGTTTGTTGCTATTAGTTGGTATTTTAGAAATTTGGGTTTGGCTTCCTCTTTTCTATAGAAAAGCTGAATGACGGCTATGAGACCTTGCCTTACAAAGCTTAGAATTAGCTTGAGTAGCATGTAATGGAAAGGTGTTTGCTTTCGAGTATTTGTGCTATTGCCTGTGCGTGTGATCCTAAAAGCAAACTGGAAAACTGAAATCTATTGAAGGTTTCAAGATAAATTTCCTTTTTCTTCATGGTTTAGTGAAGATCTGGAAATGCGAAAAGATAATATGCTGAATTAGTAACTGGGAATTTTGTAAGAGAGACAACAAAGTGCAGAATAATCTTTTTGAGATTTAAAGTGATGGAGGGTTTTTTAGAAATTATTGCCTGTATTTCATTGAACTGTACTGATATGGATATGATTATGGTTCAATCTCTTTGAGCTTGTTATTTGATTTGGTGGTAATAACTTTGCTTCTTTGATGGTACTTGCACATTTTAGTTTTATTTCCTTCTATGGAACAAAATATACAGTCACTTGTTGAACTTTGCATTGTTTTCAGTTTTCAAGTTGGTGTGTAGTAGATAACAAAAAGAAGTTGTTGAACTAAAGAAATGGCCAGTCAGCAAAAAGAAGATCTGCCAAGCACCAGCCCTCGTGCTGCTGGTTTTGGGGAAATGGTAGTAGAACGATATCAAAAAATCAGAGAGCATGCAGAAACTTATCCCTATGTGTGGGCTTCATATATCGTTGTATATGGCGGTTTCAGCCTCTGGGCTACCTATAGATGGAGAAAGCTTCGTAAGACCGAGGACAGAGTGCGAGTTCTTCAAGAGAGGCTACGCAAACTTGTTGAAACTGAAGAGGGTGCCAGCTCCACCAAGTCTGTTGAAAAGGCTCCATCATCCACTGAAAAAACACCCAGATAGCTATGTGCTATTTCCGCCAAACCATTTCCTATAAATTGCTTGAGTTTTGAACCGGATGAGCTTGGCGTATATTTGCAAGAGTTTAGGAAAATCTCAAATGGAGTGTAGTGCAATTTTTTTTTTTAGACAAACAGAGCGAAGAAATTGTGCATTCATTACCCATGAAATTTCTTTATGAACTTGTCAATTTCTTGGAAGCAATGAAATCCACTGACTTCTACAAATTTTGTTTGACTGTGTTAATCCAGAGTCCGAATAGAGCTGGATAAAATGATATAAATTTGGTTGTTCTGTTTAACATCTATGCATCGTCTATTTACAATTCCCGTTGGGGTTTATTGTAACAATTATTATCAATTCTTATTATTTACTTTTTTCTTTTGGAAAAAATGTCAAATGAAATTTACTTCATGCTTTTCTTCTTTAAGCAGGGTGTTTTCTACGAAACATGCACTTTTTAGTGCTCTTGAAAAGTGCATTGCAATATGTTCTGCATATGAGTGAATGGTTTGAGGTGAAATGCAATCAAGCATGCATACCCTTCCCCATCCATTGGACCAAGGTCTGCTTATTCATATGACAGGGCTCGACTATACAATACGACTGTTACTATGATCGGGAAAATCCTTATCAACTTCTGAGAGGCAATGAAATTCACCAGCCTTCACTGTTTCTTAAATCCATCAAAATTCTCCACAGCGACAAGAAAAGAAGTCCAGCCATTATTTTTGGCATTTAATAAACTAGATTAAACTTTAAGAAAAGGACTGTTTTTGCAGGTTGCAAAATATGAACAAGGATATCGGTTCTGCTGTTTCCTTGTTTCATTAGCATGCACATTTATTAGTAAAATGGCTACAACTCTTGGTGGAAAGCTCCAAATCACGCACCGTTTGAAACATTGGAAACTATACAAGGATAGCTTTCTATGTGAAGCTAGGAGATGCAGGTCAACACTTCCATTACAATACTCCTAGGACAGGACAGGTAATAACCCGTACGTTGTGTCAGTCATGCATAGAATCAGAGGGGGCGTTCCTAGCGGAAATTTGCATGTTTTAGAGATTGTCAATGCTGCCTTGATTCATGAGAGCTCCATAAAGAGAGAGCCATGAGATACCTGATGTTGTGAAGAATGTTGCGAGATACATGCTTAAATTTGGGTTCCAGCTTGGTTTCGAGATGCAAAATGGGCTGTTTGAACGGATGAACTATATGAAGCTAAGAGATGCAGGTCAACACTTCCATTACAACACTATCTGGACGGGTAATAGCGAAGAAAAAAAATGTCCTCCTTCATTATTACTAATTTGGGTATAATCTGAATAATTTTGTTAATTTACTCCTTATTATACTTGATGTAATTCAGTTTTTATTTATTTTTATATTGTAAATAAGTGATTAAATATATTTATTATCAATCACAGTTTAACCTTGATTAAATCCTGGTACAACCTAAAACCTGTGACCTTTTGTCTTCACCAATTTGGTTTTTTTTGTTTTGATTTACGTGGATGTTCGGACCAGATTGCGCGCACCACGACTAATCTCATGGCCCACCAAATACCCTACAAACCCAGTAAGTATATAAGGCATTACAAAGGTGACAAATGTGCACATGAGAACTTGAACCTGAGTACAGTGGAAGAAGACAAGCCCCTTCCACCACCTTTGTTTTCACCAATTTGGTTTTTTTTTTTTTTTGATTTACGTGAATGTTCGGATCAGATTGCACGCACCACGACTAATCTCATGGCCTACCAAACACCCTGCAAACCCAGTAAATATATAAAGTATCACAAAAGTGACAAACGTGCACATGAAAACTTGAACCCGGGTACAGTGGAAGGAGACAAGCCCCTTCCATCACTAAACCAAGACCCTCGATGCTTACCAATTCAGTTTTGGAAGGCTTGGTTTTAGTTGAATGAGTTCATGAACAATTCAGTCTCACGAGAAATTGACTTGTGATTGAGAATTTTAGGTGAGCAATAATAAATATTAAATATTAAGAATATTAAGAAGACGAAGGATTTTTTAATGGTATTAATAAAAATGTAAAATAAAAAAATATATTATAAAATCAAATTTTTAATTATTTTAATATTAAAAGATGAAATTAATAAAAAATTTTAATTATTTTAATATTAAAAGATAAAATTGATAAAAATAAAATTTAAAAAAATCATGATAAAAATTCAAAAATATATAAAAAAACAATATGGATTATTATTGTCATTCACAATGCAATGCATGTGGATAAACAATGGTTTCCTCACACCCTTTAATATTTGTTACTTTATAAAGTTTATAATATGACTTTTCTCTAAAACTTTTTTTTTTAACTATATGAGAAAAAAATAGATTATAAAATAAATTTAAAGTTTAATAAAATAAAAGACAACTCACTAAACTCTTAAACTAGGACAACCTAGATTATTTTGATAAATTTGTAAATCATACTAATCTCAAAAACAAAATACAAAGCTAAAATCTCAACAATCTTAATTTTTAAATTTTTTTTTGATAAAAATAGATTTGAAAAAAAAAATCATAATAAAAATAAAAAAAAATCGATAAAAAAAGATTTGAAAAAAAAATCATAATAAAAATTAAAAACACAAAATATTGTAGATTACTATTACAATGAGTGTTGGGAGAACAATAGTTTTCCTCACTTCCTTTAAATTTTGTTACCTCATAAAATTTAATAACATGATTTTTTCTAAGATTATTTTCTTAATAATATGAAAAAAATAAATTATAAAAATATCAAGTTTAATTAAAAAAACCCATCAAATCTATATAATGGAATAACCTAGTTTACCCTCACATATCTATAAACTATTATTAATCTCATAACAAAATAAAATAAAAGGAAAAAAATTATAAAATTAGATTTTTAACGTTCTCAATATTAAAAAAATAAAAATAATAAAAATAATTATAAAAAAATAAAAAAACAATGTGGGGAGCACTATAATTATAATTATAATATGCCCGATTACGAATCAGTTGTTTTAGTAATTGACAGCAAGAAGTCAAAACTCAAATTTGAATCCCTAGTCACAGCTCTACATGCATACCCTACATATACCTGTACTATATTTTACCTGCCTCCTGTAAATTTGGTGCATTTTAGGACAACTGCCTAAATTTGGTCGATAATATCTCCTTTATTTTATTTTATTTTTTCCACTTTCCCTCTTCCAGGTTTTGTTGTGCAGAAGGAGAAACTTTTCTTGAAAATTTCCTTGGTTTCTCCCATAATTTCCTTCGATTTTGTTAGCAAAAGGTCATTGCCAATATGCTTGACCATAGTGAAACTGATATAGTAGCTTATGTTGGTGGCTTTCTTCTAGAAAGGACACCCTCTAATGGCATGAACGTATGCTACTACGAGACTGTAAATGTTGATTTGTCTGTTTGGAAGATTTCAAACCCCCTGCTTAATAATGTTCCATACTTTGCTGTCCAGTTAAGCATCACTATATTCATGATTCACTTGCTCTTCTTCATCTTTAACTTCACCCGTCAACCTAGATTTTTCGCAGAGTTGATTGTAAGTATGATACATTTTACCGTGCTAATTGAATATTTGGTTGTGTGTTTAGAAGGCTTTTAACATTTCTGTTATCTGGGTTGCTCTGTTACTTTCTGATTATTAGTATTAATTTTGTGTTTTCCCAATTTATGTAGACAGCTTGCATGCTTGGTCCAATATTCTTTAGGTCTGCATTTTTCCTCAGATACGTACGTCCGATGAAGAGCAATGTGGCGTTGCAGACCATGGCAAACTTAGGCCTTGTTTATTACATGTTTCTTGTGGGTTTAGAGATTGATCTAAACAAGGTAAGGAGAGTGGGGAAGAAAGCTTTCACCAATGCCGTGGCTGGAATTCTGTTTTCTATGGGCATGGGTGCCAGTCTGCATTGCTTATTTACACGAGATAAATCCATATTTCCTTCAGCCAGTCCTGTAGGCGGATTGTTTTGGGGTGTTGCTCTGACTGTCACAAGCTTTCCTGATCTTGCTCAAGTTCTTTCCGACATTAATCTCATCAGCACAGATCTTGGACAAATAGCCTTGTCTTCAGCTTTTGTTAATGATTTAGCATCTTGGACTATTCTTATTATGACAATAACCTGGCTCCATGGACGCGGTAAACTTTCCATCCTCCCAACTGTTGGCTTCATTATTCTTTGCTGGTTTGTGGTGCGTCCAGTCCTTAGCAAAATCAAAAGTTCTTCGAACAAAAGCAGTGGTAGAGACTTTTATGTATATGTTATTCTTGCTGGAGTGCTCATTTGCGGATTCATCACAGATGCTTGTGGCTCCACTTCTATGACTGGGGCATTTGTTCTGGGACTTATCACATCAAATGAGTTTGAGACAAGAATTTTGGAACAAGTCAATAATTTTGTGGCAGGAATTTTGCTTCCTTCCTACGTCATGGTTGTTGGAGGTAAAATTGACATATTTTTTTTGATGTCCAAAACTAATGTAGTCATGCTGCTGGTGATTGTTGTCTTGGCTTTCTCGGTCAAGGTTTTGAGCTCTTTCCTTGTCTGCAAGGCCTTCGGTATCTCTGCTCGTGATGGTATTGCCCTTGGGATTCTTATGAACACAAAAGGCCTTTTGGCTCTGGTTGTTATTAACATTGGTGTCGATGTACAGGTACAACGGATATTTTCATCAACTTAACTAAGAATTATAGAGACATACATGCTTGATCTATTTCTGACAAATCATTTTATGACATTGATGCAGGCTCTGGACCTTGCAACATTTCCTGCAATGGTGATTGTGTTTTTGGTGATGACAGCTCTTGTGAAACCTTTTCCTTATTGGGTCAGTAAGTCTTCGAAGAATCTCAAGCAATACAAGCAAAGGACTCTGGAAACAAGCGAAGATGATTCTGAATTTCGAATCATTATGTGTGTTCATGAATCTCATCATCTATCAGGAATGAGCACCCTCTTGAAATTGTCTAATTCTACTAAACTATCACCAATCAGTATTTTTGCTCTTCATCTAGTAGAACTCACAGGCCGTTCATCGGCAATGCTTATTGTTCATGATGCCTATAACACCACTAACGCCAGCCAACCCATTTTTGAAAGAGTTATATCAGACCACGTCACATCTCACTGTCTTAGAAGCTATGGAAGGAGTCGAACAGGCCATCCGATTTCCATCCAACCAGTAACAGTCGTGTCACCTTACGCGACCATGCACAGAGAGATATGCTGCGTTGCTGAGGACAAACATGTGACTTTAATTATTGTTCCATTTCACAAGGAAGGATGTGGAATTGACGTGGTGCAAGAGAATTCTTCTATCAGAACTGTCAACCACAACCTGCTTGCAAAAGCTCCATGTTCAGTCGGTATATTTGTTGACCGAGGGCTTCAATTAAGCATTCATGATATGGGTTCCAATCTATGGAAACAACAAATTAATGTTGCCATGCTCTTCACCGGTGGACCTGACGATCGCGAGGCATTAGCCTACTCATGGAGAATGGCAGGCTCTCACGAAGTGCGTTTAACAGTTGTGCACTTTCGTCCAGGAGAAAAGGCAAAAAAAATAATGGAAGAGAGAAAAGAGAGTGAAAATTATAAACAGCTTGATGAAAAATACGTGAATGAACTCAGATTCAAGGCAAAGTGCAATGATTCCGTAATTTATTTAGAAAAGGTGGTAAATAACGGGGAAGAAATTTTGAGGACCACGAAGGAAATGTTTGATTATTATGATCTGTATATAGTGGGAAGGGGTCAAGGAGTGGCATCTCCTTTCACATCAGGGCTATCAGAGTGGAGTGACTGTAAAGATCTAGGAGTATTGGGAGAGGCATTATCTACATCTGAGTTTGCACGAAATGCATCCATTCTTGTAATCCAACAATATTATGTTGCAGACACAGCTGAATAAATTCAGTAGAAGTTTCGTTGAAGTTGCCTTTTATGACCATGCTAACAAAATTCTTAACATTTTTAAAGCGTAAAGGCCATCTGTTATGGAGTTTTTAATGATCTTGTTAGCTAAACTATTAGCTTGTGTGTGGTCAAAACAACAACGAAATGCTGGTTTTAAGAGAGAAAACAAGTCTGCAATTTTCTGCAGAATATCATGAACAAGAGGAGGTATACAGTAAATAAACTTTTTCTTTCTTTTTCTTCTTTTTTACTCTCATACATCTCCAGAACTTTCAACCATACATATATTAAAAAAAACCAACACATCTTAACCTTACACTTGTTCATCTTAATCACCTTTTAATCTAGCTATAATTTTTTTCTAACACAAGTTAACTACCTAAAATCAAGGTTATATAGCTGTCACCACAACTTTACTAGTTACAACATACTAACCTTAGCATTCTCCATCTTAATATGCTGAACTTGAACTCCTAGTGCATTTCTCATCTTTTGACATTTATCTTTTGGCTACGCTTTTGTAGAGATATCAGCCACTCGCTCCTCTGATTTGCAGAAATCCATATCAACCTCTCCTTCCTCAGTTGCTTCAAGAATGAAATGATGTTTAAGTGCAATGTGTTTAGTTCTGCTATGAAAAATTGGATTCCTTACCATTGCCATACCTGATTTACCACCACAAAACAATGTTGTTGCTGTTGAGTAGCTAAACCAGCTGCAATATATTCAAACTTCAATAAATGATTGAGCCACTCATTGTTGTTTCTTCGAACACCAGCAAACACACCTAAACCAGTAGAAAAGGCATAGCTTGAAATACTCATATTATTAACACATCCACCCTAATCACAATCACAAAATCCAATAATTTCATCTAAGAAATTCTGTCAAATCTACAAACATTACATCAGGCCTTGTGTTAAATACAATAGATTCCAGCCAAACTTCTATAAGAAGTAACATCCACCTTCTTTCCTTTATCATATTTCATTAACTTTTCATTCACCACCAAAGGTATAACTCAACAGGTTTGCAGGCAAACATTCTGAATTTTTTGAGAATTCTTTAGCAAACTTCTTCTAACAAATGAAAACACCTCCATCATCTTGGTAAACCTTAATAATAAAAAAAATTAAGTAACGCCCCATATCATTCATCTTAAATCTTCTCATATCATTCCTCAGCATACTCAATCCTCCAACTTGAAAAAAGACACTTCAATACCAAAGCACACTTGGCCACGGTCGAACAAATCTCCTTCTCCTTCATCACTTCAACTTATCAAGCGTCAATTCAGGTTTATTTTCCCGACTGTACACATGAAGAACAGTAGAAAAACTCGTGACATCCAGTTCAATCCCTGTCTCACGCATTTCATCAAACATATTCTCTGCCAGACTTATCATCCTCTCAAACCTCCCCTCCGGATGCAAGCCCGCGCTCCTACAAATCCCATTTATTTAACAGCATTAGCCTTAATCCATCCCTCCCATTTCCCTGAAAAAACTCTCTCAGCCATATCAATTGAAAATGTATTTATTTAAAAAAAAAAAATTGATATTTTTTATAATTTTGATTTAATGATATTAAAAATAAAAAAATTATTTTAATATATTGTTAAATAAAAAATATTATACACTATAATATCAAACACTTATTTAGTTTACTTGTTAGATAGGTGGTCTGCATCACAACACATGCTAACCTATTTTTTTCAAACAAAAAACATCAACACCGTATAAACATTCTTTAAAAATAAAATATGAGATTTTGTTCGATTTGATTTAATAAATTATAATAATATAATTAGAAAAAAAAGATATTGATGTCAAATGAAGCAAAAAAAAAGGGCAATAATTTAATACAAAATATTAAAGCTTGTTAATATTATGAAAATATATTTTTATAATATTTTTAAAATGTTTCAATAATTTAATTTATTAACAAAGTAAAAATTTGATTTGATTTAATAAATTATAATAATTTAATAATATAATTAGAAAAAAAAGATATTGATGTCAAATGAAGCAAAAAAAAAGGGCAATAATTTAATACAAAATATTAAAGCTTGGTAATATTATGAAAATATATTTTTATAATATTTTTAAAATGTTTCAATAATTTAATTTGTTAACAAAGTAAAAATTAAATAAGAAGATAATTGCATAGAAAAAAATAAAATAAAAAGTAAATCTCAATTTCAAGCAAAAAAAAATATTGAATGAAGAAACTGAAAAGAAAATAATTTTATAAAACAAAAAATGAATTGACTTTAAGTTTATATGAGCCAACACATCAAATCTATAAACTAGTTATGAGATCAAAATAATCGTGTAGAAAGTAAATTAAATAAAATTACAAGTTTAATTTTTAAACTAGTCTAATATTGAAGGGTAAAATTAAAAAAAAAACAATAAAAAAGACTCAAGCCTAGTGAATTCATCAAATCCATAACAATATGAGCTAGGGATAACTTAAAAAAAAAAGTCCAAAATAATCGTGTAGAAAGTAAATCAAATAAAATTACAAGTTTAATTCTTAAATTAGTCTAATATTGAAGGGTAAATTAAAAAAAAAAACAATAAAAAAGACTCAACCCAAGTGAATCTGTCAAATCCATAACAATATGAGCTAGGGATAACTTAAAAAAAAAAGTTAGAAAAACAATAAATGTTAGTCTCCAACCAACTTAATATTAAGAGAAGATACAAAAAAAAAAAAACTAAACAAAAACTAAAAATATCATAACCAATTCGGTCTAAACTTCAAACTTCATGAAGGTATCATGAAGCTAGATTACATCATAAAAAAACAAACTTGAAAAAATAATAATGTTAAATTTATAATCAACCAAAATAGTTAGGGAAAATTAAAAAAGAATTCAAAAAAATATATTAAAAGAAAAAAAATAAATTTTAACCATAACTAATTTTGTCTAAATTTCAAACTGCATGAAGATACCATGAAGCTAGATTACATCAAAAAAAGACAAACCTGAAAAAATAACAATGTCAAATTTATAATCAATCAAAATAGTTAGGGAAGATAAAAAAAAATAAAAAAATATATATTAAAAGAAAAAAAATAAATTTTAAAATACCAAAATAATTTTTTTATGTCCTAGATTTATATTTTACAATATAAGAGTACTAGAGCATATGAAATTCAAAGTCCCAAATAAACTTATTATTGTTTTTTAAATTTAAATTTGATTAAAATTTAAAATTAATTTTGAAAATGAATAACTAAAATTATCATGATGATTTTTTTCGAAACTAAAGAAACAATGATGAAAATACATTATAGTCCATAAAACTATAATTTTTCATTAATTGACGAATCACTTTTTCAATTAAAATTAGTCCTTGATATTTTAATTCTAAAATTCAACCCCCCAATTTTGAAAATAAATAACTAAAATTATCATAATGATCTTTTTCGAAACTAAAGAAACAATGATGAAAATACATTATAATCCATAAAACTATAATTTTTCACTAATTGACAAATCATTTTTTCATTCAAAATTAGTCCTTGATATTTTAATTCTAAAATTCAACCCCCCCTAAAAAATTAAATTAAATAAAAAGTGAATAGATCCAAATTAAATTATTACAGTTAAAAAGACAAAAACACTTCTACGTATAATCCTCATAAATTTTTAAATCTAGAGGTATAAGGGTCTCTTCACTCTGCATTATAAAATAAAAAGATGTCATTTCCCACTTTAAATTTTCAAATGCCAAAGGAACCATTATGAAATTACTGAATTACCCAGTAAAATGATTTTTTTTTCTTTCAAGGGAAAAATAGGTGTTTCACTTCAAAGTTTGAAAATGCCTCTTATTTTCTCCATCATTTTTACTTTAATTTTTTATCTTTCAATCTCACTCTCCTCTAACAATTAGCTTAAATTTACCTATAATTGAGTTCAACATATGCTAATTCAAAATATAAACAAGATAAAAGATAAAAAAAAAAACATTATGAATGATATATTCGGATTTATAATCATTGTGTACGGTAAACCCCCCCACATCTTTTAAATTTACTTGTAATAAGCTATAGATAAATATATTATTAAGGATGCAAGCATGATTTTATAACTAATTATGAACTTATTTGATATTGTAATAGCAACTGTTTTTTAAAGTAATTTTTATATAAAAATATATTAAAATAATTTTTTTATTTTTAACATTAACATATTAAAAATAAAAATAAAATTTAATTTTTTTAAAAAGTACTTTTACACCATAAAACAAATAGTGCATATACGTATCCAATGAAAAATAGCCCATACATAAACGCCTGAATATTCTGAAGGGCAGTAGAATGCTAATCAAGCGGTTTGCTATGCTATTGTCTTTAACATTGATATTGTTTTGTATTTTATAATTTGAAATTATTTTATTTTTATATTTTATTTGAAATAATGTAACTTGAATTAATATTTTAAATTATGCAATGAAATGTTAAAATACTTTGAAGCTGTAATTTATCATTTCAATTAGAAAAAAACCCAATCAAACAGAACAAAAACAATTTTTTATATTAAAAAAGTTAAAACATACAATAAGATGAGAACTATTTTTTATTAAAAAAATCAAAATTATAATTTACAATAGTTATTTTGATATTTTATATTTGTCATATTCTAATTGTAGAATATTAATTTTGTTTCATTCAAATTAAAAAAATTATCATGAAAACTTTGTTAATTAAAAAACTTTATATGAGATTTATAATAAGAAAATTAAAGTTATGAGATAAATTGAATATAAAAATATAAGAAAACAAATTATACCTATACGTTGTTCAAAGGAAGAAATTTTTTGCACTATTCATTTCTTTTCTTCATTTGTAAAAATAGTGGAAAACTTATAAAAAAATAATTATGAAAAACCTCTAGAATGTGTTTTACAAACTCACTATAAATTTTAAAAATTACGTATGGAGAAATATTACATTTCAACAAGAAGTTTCATTTTTTCTTTTTTGAACTTTAATTTTCTAGAAAAATCAAATATTAAGAACTCCAAACTATATAATATTAAAGAAAGTTATAAATTATATTTTTTTAATTAAGATTTTAAGAGTAATTTTCTTAGTGATATTCATATAAAATTATAGTATTTATTAGCATTTTAAAAATGCTTTGAAAAAAATTTAAATTTTTTTAATTAATAGAAAACTTCGTAGTCTAAATCATACCTTGTTTTCGGAGTTCTACGAGTTCAATTCTTCTACAGATATTTTTGTAGGATCCTAATGTTAATTAAGTTTATTGTCACTTCTATTATTCTACAGCATCAGGACCCTACAAATTTTAATATTTTTTTATAACTATTATTTTATTAACTTAATGAATTATTATCGAGATCTCATAGTAAATTGGGAATGACATTAAAATCAACAAACCACTTTCTTAAGAAAATGTCCAAACCAAATGGGAGTCATCTTGAAGAAGCATCTTGATATCTGATTTTGCCCCCGAGTTAGCCATGATGGATGAATCATCTTGATATCTGATCAACTCATCTTCATATCCATTTTTATATATGCAAGAAGGGACAAGCCATGAGAAATGCTCACCAGCTACATGGAATGGTCTCAATTCTGCATCTAAACAATTTTTATTTTTTTTTATCACTTAAATGCAGCATCGATCATTTTATAGATGTTGTGTGGTCTCCATAGTTAGAGACAAAAAATGGAGGACAACATCTCTCCAAGAACTAGACTTCTTCATTTCAAGACAACTGATGTTGATGACTTGTGGAGCTACATGAATGATGAAAGAAGGAGCAGTTTGCATCCACAAAAGCACTCGCATCCAAGTATCCTAACCATCCCTTATACTTCAGGTCTACATGCTTAGATGATGATGGTGGTGGTGATGATGATGATGGATTTGTGTCATTCCAGCCAAGGAGTGGTGATGGTAGATGAAGGGCGAATTGGGGGTTTGCTTTGATTCCAGAGTATTGGAACCAAGGTGTTACAACTAGAGCTATTACTGAAGGATGGCAGTTGTTTCCTGAAGTGGTTAGGTTTGAAGCTATGGCTGGCTGATGTAGATAACAATGGCTGCCATACGGTTATGGAGAAACTTGGGTTCCATAAGGAGGGTGTCCTGAGGAAATACAGGGTCATCAACGATAAGGTTAGGGATTTAGCCGTTCATAGTCTTTTATTTACTGATTATATGCCTTGAAATCAACTATTTTCTTTAATTTTCAGCCTATCTTGAGTTTGAATCCTGTCCTATAATCACCAATAAAAGGCTTAATTTGTCCTGAGGAAATACATGGTCATCAACGATAAGGTTAGGGATTTAGCCGTTCATAGTCTTTTATTTACTGATTATATGCCTTGAAATCAACTATTTTCTTTAATTTTCAGCCTATCTTGAGTTTGAATCCTGTCCTATAATCACCAATAAAAGGCTTAATTTGTCCTGAGGAAATACATGGTCATCAACGATAAGGTTAGGGATTTAGCCGTTCATAGTCTTTTATTTACTGATTATATGCCTTGAAATCAACTATTTTCTTTAATTTTCAGCCTATCTTGAGTTTGAATCCTGTCCTATAATCACCAATAAAAGGCTTAATTCTCTTAGTAAGCATTTCTTTGTGCTCGTAATAAAAATGGTTTCTTCGGTTTTTATACTTTATTAGAATTGTGGTTTGTGCTGTCTAAGTTTTTTTCTGGATATGGTTTAGAGAATATTTGGGAAACACGGTTTAAACTCAATTAAATTTTTTAAATAAAAAAATTATTTTAATTAAAAATACATATTCAGGTTAACTTGACAATCAGGTTTTACATCTATGGTTGCTCGTGGGTGTCATTGGATTCCTTCAAAGGCACCGGAGAAAGTGTCATTAAACATGTACAGTCAAACGAGATGCTTGGTGATCTTGAATAAAAGACCAACTAGCTAGAGCTAAAATAGGACTGTCAGGAACTTCGACATAGCAAATTACTGGAAACAATAATCAAACAGAGGATTAACAAGGACAAAGAGAACATATTAAGCTTTACATTGTATATGCATTGATTGAAGATTGCATTAACATAACGTAATTATCCACATTTTAAATACAAGAACATAAAAGAACAGAAACCAGGAATTCTGTCTTGTATTTGAAATTTTCTGACAGGAAATCTATGAATGGAGTAAACAAGAGAAAAAATGCCTATACCTAAGAAATCTGTGAAAGGAAAAAGAAAAAAAAACAATGCCTAGTAAATCTGGTAAGGAGAACAAACGTTCTTGAAACACTCTCAAGATCATTATAATGACAGATACACAATCTTTTTTTTCTGTATTCCAACCATGATCAGTGTAGTTTTATGCAACTTTGTGTAATGTTATGACCAGACATGTATGTGTGTAGTAGCTATTGGATTGTAGCAAGGACATGAACGGCTTCCCTGGGGAAAACAGATCAAGGATTGGATTGAGGAAGCTCCTCTCTTCATTCAAATCACCGCCTTAGCTCAATGAATCAATCAACATGCCATGGATGAGGCCAATGGCAATTCACTCTCATGTGACCTAAAAGACATGTTGATTGAATTGCTTGCTGATAAATTCCTCTTAATTGCAGTTTTTCCACTGCCACCACCACTATCATTTCTCTCTACCATCACCACGGGCCCTTCAAAATCATCCTGCCTTCCATCTCCTCCCGGATTTTCGATGTTAGCAGGCTCGTTATCAGTTGCTGCATTTCCTGTCGTGTTAAAAACATTTGTATGACCACCTCCTGCATCACCACCACCATTAATAGAACCAACGGCAATCCGAAATCCAAAGATTCGAGAAAGAATTCGATAGAAGCATGTGAGAACCCAAAATAGCCAAGGCAGGCAAACCAGGGCTATACCTACAACAGGAAACCAAGCCCTTGATGGATCTGCAGGGAGGACAACGTACATAAGCAGCAAGCTGCCTCCAGCAGCTATAGTAATAAACAAGAAGAAAGAGACGAGCCATATAAATAAGCGCCCGGAAGTGGGGTCTTCTACAGGCATTTGTGTATTGAGACTTGACGGACAAGAAGATCAGATGATTATTATTTCCTCTTTATCCTCATCCATTTTTGTTGATTGAGGAATTGGTGTATGTGTAATCAATGAGAGAATAGTCTTTTAATTTTTCTGGGATGAGGAAGAATTCATGAGAGATGAAGATGAACGCTGCTGTTCGTTCTTGTTAATTGCATGCATAATGAGGATGCCTCATCAGATTTTTCACAGGGTGGACATATTCAAATCTGTCTTACGTAAGACATGGTTAGTTTTCGAACCAAGACACACCAAAGACAGAGACAAGGGAGTGGAAATCGGGTAGGATTTGCTGTTATAACAGATCAGGCTATTAATTTCCAAAATTTGTGCACCCTACATAGCTCGTTTCTTAATTTTTATACCTCAGGGCATATCTATTTTTAGCTATGCACCATTTTTTGAGGCGATAAAGACACAGCTTGAACCTAAGATCTCCATCCCTCTTGCCTGTTCCATGAAATGAAGCATGATTAAAAACCATTGGAGACAATCCAAAGTCTCAATCTCAACCATCATGTTCACTTGCTTCCACCAACATTATGCTCCACCACCTCATTGTTATTCCTAGCATTCCCTCTCCTGCAAGATAACCTCAGTTAACATGTACAGCTCATTGTTCATTGCCTCATCAATTTGTATGAAATTTTTGTAAGAATTTATTTGTTTGTAAATCATTTTCCAAGTTTAAGGTAATCTAAATTTCGACCTGTACCAAATACAGAAAAGCATCACTGATAATAGCCACTAGCCTAGCCATGGGATTCATTTCTCCGTCAGATATTAACCTGCTTATCATGCACTGAAACGACTCAAAAAATGCCCTGAAATAACAAACATTTAACACCTAAGGACTTCTCTTCACCTCTATTTCTAGCAATACCGGGTATAACTGACTAGTTGTGATTTACATAATCCACTTTTCAAAATTGTCGAGTGTGCCGAATGACCCGAAAGGGCCTCTGCAATCCACTCAGATGCTTGCTTTCTCTCCTCAGTGTCAATGGTTCAGTAACCAAATTCATAGGAAAAAGGTTCATGAGAGAGAGCACCCAATACAGAGGAGCCTCGATAAAATAAAGAATAAATGCAGACTAATTACATGGGGTGTGATTAATTCAGAACAAAATATATCTAGCTTGCTAAGACGACGAAACTATGAATAAGGGAACTTAAATGACGAATATTTTGTTAGAAAGTAGAGAAAATGCCTGAAATTATTTTGCATGCAAAGCTTATGAGGGTGGATCATAAAAGCATACTTCTTTACAAGGCTGCACATTCTGTAGCAGCCAATGGATGCGGGGCAACTATCACCAGGTTTATCAACAGCAGCAAAGGGGAGAAGCAAGGAGTTTCAGAGGTCCTGCGACCAAACAAATCTATCAAAATTGCCACCCCGTCATTTTGCAAGGCTTTAATTGTTGAAAGTAAGACCCAGTCTTCAGCCATGTGTTAGTGAATTACTATGGAAAACTGATATATGGACATAGCTCCAAATCTGAGCAGCAGAGGATAGAAGCATTGAATCTCTGACCCATTGGAAACATATAACAAGCTCATTGTTTTTGACGAACGGACACTGGACTCATGATCAGTTTCTATTATGACAGAAGTCTGCATCTGGTGTCTCCTCTATTCCTGAGCTTTCCTGCGGTTCGCTTCAATGATAATGAGCTTGCTTGATCAATGCTTTGAGGCCTGACCTGAAAAGTATAATTTACTAGAACCATATTTTGTAAGAACACTCAATGTAGAGTCACGGCATGGGGACTCGGAAAAATAACAAGAACTGATGTCGTGGTGATGCTTTCTCAAAAAATTATGTCTGGTTGTAGGTATTAAATAATATTTATATAGTTTTATTTATCAAAAAATTATGTCCAGTGGTAGGTATTAAATAATATTTATGTAGTCTTATTTATTAAAAGTAAAATAATATTTTCAGTTTAATTTATATATACTTTATTTGTATTTAGGTTAAGGTTAAGTATTCATAATATACAGATTATTCATAATTTTAGCCTTCCTTTTGTATTTAGTCTTAATTATTTTAATATGGTATCAGAGCTGGTTTTATGAAACGAAGCTTAATCCCGAACATAGCTTCGCGAATCCAACTAAAAATTTGGTATTTCCAAAAATTTTTGGAGTGAGATTTTGTCTTGTTGAAGAGGGAGATGCTTTTTTGATAGATACATGGGAAGCAAATAATGCAAAGATCATTACTTGGATCAACAATTCTGTTGAGCATTCGATAAGCACGCAGTTGGCGAAGTATGAGACAACAAAAGAGGTTTGAGATCATCTACAAAGGTTATTCACACAATCAAATTTTGCAAAACAATATCAATTAGAGAATGACATACGAGCTCTTCATCAGAAGAATATGAGTATTCAAGAGTTTTATTCTGCTATGACAAATCTTTAGGATCAATTGGCTCTTACAGAATCGGCAGAATTAAAGGCATATGAGCCTATATTGAGCGCAGAGAGCAGTAACGATTAGTACAGTTTTTAATAGCACTTCACAGTGACTTTGAAGGACTTAGAGGTTCAATTGTACATCGTTCTTCACTGTCTTGTATTGACTCTGTTGTGGGG
>NW_011499860.1:1332184-1333203 GCF_000495115.2 Populus euphratica
TCTATTGCGAGTGAGTTATTGGCTGAAGAAATACGACTTCAATCTTATTCTGAAAAAGGAATTCTTTTTGCTTTAAATCCTTCAGTACTAGCAGTACCTTCTAAGCCATTCTCTAATCATCAAAAGAAACCTTACACAAGGGTTGGCTTCAATAAGTGCAGTTTCTGTAAGCAGAAAGGTCATTGGAAGGCTTAGTGTCCTAAGTTGAGACAACAGAATTAAGCTTGGAAGTCTGACAGTCAGTCATAACCTATTGCTCATAAACCACCTCAGGGTTATAAACCATCACACCATAATACTGCAGTAGTAACTTCCCCACGCTCTATTACCGATCCCAGTACTTTGACTGAGCAATTTCAAAAGTTTCTCTCTTTGTAACCACAAGCAATGTCTGCTTCTTTTTCTTTCATAGGTCAGTTGCCTCATAGTTGCTCAGGTATGTCACACTCTGAATGGGTCTTGGATTCTGGTGCTTCTCATCATATGTCTCCAGATTCCTCATCTTTTACCTCTGTGTCCCTTTTGTCCTCCATTCCTGTTATGACTACTGATGACATTTCTATGCCCTTAGCAGGTGTTGGTTCTGTTGTCACACCTCACTTGTCTCTCCCTAATGTTTATCTTATTCCAAAACTCAAATTGAATCTTGCGTCTGTTGGTCAAATATGTGATTCTGGTGATTATTTAGTCATGTTTTCGGGTTCTTTTTGTTGTGTACAGGATCTGTAGTCTCAGAAGTTGATTGGGATAGGCCGTAGGGAGAATGGACTATATATTTTGGATGAGTTAAAAGTGTCAGTTGCTACTACTGCTGCTATTACTACTACTGTTGATTTGTCTTCCTTTTGTTTAAGTCTTTCATCTTCTAGTTTTTATTTATGGCATTTCCGTCTAGGTCATGTTTCGTCTTCTCGTTTGAGATTTTTGGCATCCTCAGGAGCTTTAGAAAATTTAAAAACTTGTGACATTTCTGATTGTAGTGGATGTAAACTGGCAAAATTTTCTGCTTTACCTTTTAA
>NW_011499860.1:1333599-1334043 GCF_000495115.2 Populus euphratica
CTCGTTCTCTCTTGTTGTCTGCTTTTGTTCCTAGTGATTTTTAGGGAGAAGCTGTTTTTACTGTAGTAAGTTTGATTAATACGATTCCATCTTCTTATAGTTCGGGTCTATCTCCTTTTGAAAAGTTATATGGGTATGTCCCTGATTATTCCTCATTTAGAGTCTTTGGTTGTACTTGCTTCGTTCTTCATCCTCATGTAAAACGCAGTAAGTTATCCTCTCGATCCGCTGTTTGTGTCTTTCTAGGTTATGGTGAAGGTAAAAAGGGGTATCGTTGTTTTGATCCAATAACTCAGAAACTTTATGTGTCTCGTCATGTTGTCTTTCTTGAGCACATATCTTTCTTTTCTATTTCATCCACTACTCATAACATGACTAAATCTGATATTATTCATATAGATCCCTTTTCTGAGGATTCTGGTAATGATACCTCTCCCCATGTTC
>NW_011499860.1:1334103-1344772 GCF_000495115.2 Populus euphratica
ACTGGTACTTTACTCTCTGGCACACCGGAAACTCCATTCTCATTCACAGCCCCTCAAGCTTCATCTGAGATTGTGGATCCACCTCCACGTTAGCCCATTCGCCTACTACCCGATTTTGCTTTTTCTTGTTATTCTTCATCATTTACTTCCTTTTTAGCTTCTATTCATTGTCTCTTTGACCCCTTTTCCTATAAATAGGCAATTCTTGATCCACTTTGGCAGCAAGCTATGGATGAGAAACTTTCTGTTTTGCATAGAACAGATACTTGGGATTTGGTTCCTCTATTTGCTTGTAAGAGTGTTGTTGGTTGTCATTGGGTGTATAAGATTAAAACTAATTCCGATGGGTCTATTAAGCGATACAAAGCTAGGCTGGTTGCAAAAGGATATTCTCAATAGTATGGTATGGATTATGAGGAGACATTTACCCCAGTTACAAAAATGACTACTATTCGTACTTTTATTGCCATAGCTTCAATTCGTCAGTGGTATATTTCTCAGCTTGATGTTAACAATACCTTTTTGAATGGAGATTTTCAAGAAGAAGTTTACATGGCATCCTTTCCTGATATTTCACATGACTCTGGATGTGTTTGTAAGCTTAAGAAAGCATTATATGGTCTCAAACAAGCACCTTGTGCTTGGTTTGAGAAATTCTCTATTGTGATCTCATCTCTTGGCTTTGTTTCTAACAGTTATGATTCTGCTCTTTTTATTAAGTGCACTGATACAGGTCATATCATTCTGTCTTTATATGTTGATGACATGATTATTACTGGTGATGACATTGATGGTATTTCAGTTTTGAAGACAGAGTTGGCTAGATGATTTGAAATGAAGGATTTGGGTTATCTTCGATATTTCTTGGGTATTGAGGTAGCATATTCACCTAGAGGTTACCTTATTTCTTAGTCGAAATATGTTGCAGATATTCTTGAGTGGGCTAGACTTACTGATAACAAGACTATAGATAATCCCATTGAGGTTAACGCAATGTACTCTTCTTCTGATGGTTTACCTTTGATAGATCCTACTTTATACCACACTATTGTTGGGAGTTTGGTATATCTTACCATTACTCGTCCAGATATTGCATATGTTGTTCATGTTGTTGGTCAGTTTGTTGCTTCTCATACTACTGTTCACTGAGCTGCTGTTTTTCGTATTTTGCGATATCTTCGGGGTACAGTTTTTCAGAGTCTTTTACTTTCATCCACCTCTTCCTTGGAGTTACGTGCATACTCTGATGCTGATCATGGTAGTGATTCCACATATCGCAAGTCTATTACCGGGTTCTGCATCTTTTTAGGTAATTCTCTTATTTATTGGAAAAGCAAGAAATAATCTATTGTTTCTCAATCATACACCGAAGTAGAATATCGTGTCGTGACATCTACTACCAAAGAGATTGTTTGGTTACGTTGGTTACTTGCTGATATGGGAGTTTCCTTTTCTCATCCTACTCCTATGTATTGTGACATCCAGAGTTCTATTCAGATTGCTCACAACTCGGTCTTTCATGAGCAAACTAAGCACATTGAGATCAATTGTCATCTTACTCGTCATCATCTCAAGCATGACACCATTGCTTTTTGTTCCTTCTTCCTTGCAGATTGCAGATTTCTTCACCAAGACACATTTCATCTCTCGTTTTTGTTTTTTAGTTGGCAAACTCTCGATGCTCGTAGCTGCCGCATCATGAATTTGAGAGGAGATGTTAAATAATATTTATGTAATCTTATTTATTAAGGGTAGAATAATATTTTCAGTTTAATCTATATATATTTTATTTGTATTTAGATTAAAGTTAAGTATTCAAAATATACAGATTATTCAGAATTCTAGTTTTTTTTTGTATTTAATTTAAATTATTTTAACCAGAGGAATACATACATGATAATTTCAAACAAGAGCATCTTCTCAATTCTCACTTGCTCAGAAACAACCCAAAGGATATCATTGTAACTTGTAATCATTCACAAAGTCTTAATTTGAACTCGGCATTGAAATGACAAGTTGTACAGTATACAGATGCACAAAAAAACGTAAAAACAAGCATGAAGGATGATAAAAAAATAACCTCCCTACACCGTAACTTGTATCAGACAATAACATTGAAAACGGGAAAAAGGAGTTCGATCCAGAAAATTGTCAGAAGTACAGAGAGAAATTATTTCTGCTACAAACCTTGGAGAACTTCTTCAAGGGACAAAATTGTCATTCCATAGTAACCCCACCATGAATGCTGCTCTCTGCCAAAAAAAAAAAAATTTGTTTTGGAGCTGTCAGTTTTTTTTTTTTTTTTAATACTGATTTGTCCGTTTTTAATCGTAACGCTTGCAAGTCACTTTTCCCCACTATATATTATTAGCAGAACAAGAAGGTGCTCTCTGTATACTAATCTGCGTCCAAAATATAATAGCTTATTTGAGAAATGGCAGGACTGTTTGACAAGCAAGCTGATCTATACTTGGATGGAAGGCCGACTTATCCAGCCCAATGGTATTCAATGCTAGCCGATCACACCCTTCACCACTCTTTGGCTTGGGATGTTGGCACTGGCAATGGCCAAGCTGCTCTTGGTGTTAGTTCTCTCTCTTTCCTTTCCTTTTCTCGAACTAATTTTATTTATTCCTCAAGTTTCTTGCTTCATTTTTCTCTCATAATGATCAGATGATTGTGCTGTGTTATTCAATGGGTCCAAATCATCCTCTCATTGTTAACTGCCATCTTATTATCAGATGGATCTCCTTGATTTAGCCTAAGATCAGTTATGTTAATTCTACACCTGCTCTGTATGATTTTGACCAAGAATAAGGTTATTTGATTTAATCAAAAAAACTAAGTCTCTTGTTTTAGGCTAAAGATTTCATGTGTCTATATATCCACATGAATTCAATTTTCGAATTCTTGATTTTATTTCCCTTTTGATATTGTATCTCTACTGATATATATTTTCCTCAACTGGGCCAAAAGGTTTGATTATTAGCTTTAGATTGGTATTCTTTCTCTAAAAAGAAAAGGGAAAGAGTGAATCTATGTTTCTAAACAAGAAAACGATCAGATGGGCCTGCAGATTTCTCTTTGCATCTCTAGGTTTAGAAGGATAAGTCGTGTGTCATTGCTACTTGATTTCTGTGATGGTGTTTTAGTTGCTAATACTTGATCTCACATAACGTATTGCTTCCCAATTTGATTGTCTCAATTTTGATAAGCAACTGGAAGATTTCACTTCATCTAATTTACGTTGCAAGAACAAATGAACCATTCATCTAAACCTCTTACCCCAATGGTAGAATTGAATGAATTTTCTTGGCTTCGTTTGGTTGAAAAGCGGTTGTTTTCTGGTCAAAACTTCAGGATGTTGTAGATTTTCTAATTAAACGGCTACCTTGTGTATCATGCTACATAGACCTTTTTACACACAAGTTTTCTGCTTACATTGGTGGAACACTCTCTTTTAAAGTTAGATGAAGTTCAGGCTCTAGTTGCATTCTGCCATTTCATCTTATATGCGTTGTGGTGAGTGAAATGGAACAGTTACAAGAATCTTTCAACTTCGTTTTTCTGAGAGAACAAAGTAACTGAAAGGTGATTGCCAACTTACTATAGCTGCAAGTGAAAAAAAATGCAAATTATTCAACTCATTTTCAACTTCAGTATTCTGTAGTTTAGCCTGCATAAGTCCATGGATTTATCAAGATTGCTGGATCATTGTGTTTAGCTTTTCTTGGTAGGTTGCTGAGCACTATGAGCAAGTAATTGGAACTGATGTGAGTGAAGCTCAATTAAAACGTTCAATGACACATCCACGGGTTCGATACTTCCACACCCCATTATCCATGTCTGATGATGAGATAATAAGCTTAATTGGGGGTGAAGATTCAGTTGATTTGGTGACTGTAGCACAGGCTGTGCATTGGTTTGATCTACCAAAATTTTATTCCCTCGTTGCACGCCTTCTAAGAAAGCCTGGAGGTCTACTTGCTGTTTGGTGCTACAATGATGCTGTAGTGAGTCCTGCATTTGATTCAGCATTTAAGCGATTTCATGACTCAACTCTTCCTTTTTGGCACCCGAATGCCTTTCTCGCAATCGAAGGTTACAAGAAACTTCCATTTCCTTTTGAGAGTACTGGTTTGGGTTCTGAAGGGAAACCACTAGAACTTGACATCCCAAAGGAGATGTCATTTGAGGGGTTTTTGAAGATGATCAGTTCATGGTCAGCAGTCGTTACAGCCAAGGACCAAGGTGTTGATTTGCTGTCTCAGACTGTTGTTAAAGAGTTGGAGACTGTTTGGGGTGGATCTAAAGTGGTTAGATCTGTCATCTTCAAGGCTTTTATGCTTGCTGGAAAAGTCAGGCTGTGAGATTTTCTTTTCAAGCTTCAGCGAGGAGAAAAGTTTATTGAAATAAAGAGTTCCAGCTTATTTGCCTGCTCCTATTGTATGACTTGTCTTCTTGCTCTTCCAATAACGTGTTTGTATGCTTTTCATCCATTTTAGCAACAGCTTCATGCATGAATCTTGCAAGTGTCTTTAATAGCATGGTTATGGTTATTTTTAAAATATATTTTATTTAAAAATATATTAAAATAATATATTTTTTATTTTTAAAAAATTATTTTTAACATCAGTATATTAAAATAATTTAAAAATACTAAAAAAATATTTATTAAAAATTAAAAATTAAAAAAAATAAAAAATTTTAAAAATAATTTTAAAATATAAAAACAAATAAAATTTTATTGACTCGTATTATGCTGAAGACTAAACTTAAATTTATTTTTTTTACACTTAAAAAAAAAATATTAGGTAAAGAGAATTTTTTTGCTGGCTAATGGATAAATACTATAACATCTCAATCCATCTTTTTAATCTAATCTAACTATTTTAGAATTATTTTAACATGATATAATTAAGTTTGTAAATTCAAAAATAAACTAAATTTCTATCTGACACAGCACAACATCTATTTTACTTAGATCCTAGCAATATAAGTTATTGGAAAGTTGGTTGAAAAGTATTTTACGTCTAAAAATTCATTTTCAATAATATTTTAAATAAAATATCTAAAAAAACAATACATACACTAAATAAATTTACTTTTTCCTTCAAATACAATATTTTAAATAAAAAATCTAAAAATATATATATAGACTAAATAAATTTACTTTTTCCTTCAAATAACTCAAAAAATCAATTAAAAATAAAAAAATAAACTAAAATCCAAAAAATCACTCAAGATTACATTTTTTTTTTCAAAACTCTCTTATTAAATTAACTCAACAATACAAAGATTAACTATTTTAGTGATTTAAATCTTTATCCATCCTATAAGAAAATATCAAAGTTTAGATGTGTGGGTCCTAGTTGGTAATTCAGGTTTTTTTTTTTAATTTCTGTTGTTCAATGTTATTGGTTTTTTAATATATTGGCGGTATCTATTTTTTTTTTTTAATCTAAAAAGTTAAAAACTGAACCGCAACGTATGCAGACCATTGATCTAGTTGTTACCTGTCTTTGAGTTTTTGTAGGACCAAGAATTACGTGGGCCCCCTTTAGCAGCAGATCTACATTGCAGGTCAAATTTCCCACCTTTAGAAAATAAGGATCATTTCTTCCTTGTAAATTCAGCATCTTCTTCGAACAGACTAATGTAGGGAGGGGGAAAAAAAACACGAAGATAGCTACCACAACTATAAGTGGATTTATATACACGAAGAAGCTTAAAAAACCATTTTTCTTTTTTATAAAATTATCAAGATAAATTGTTTTTTAAAGTAATAGCGGCCTTTATTATTTAGCAAAATTCCAAGGATGAAAAAGAAGATGGGATTGGGTTGAAGTTTGAAACAATTTCTAGCCATTGAAAACAATTTGATCTGGCAGCGGCAAGTCTTTCACGCTTATCGGAAGTGTTAGGCTGTGAATTTTACCTTCTATGCTTCAATGAGTGAAACATTGATTGTATTTGGTGGAAAACATTATACTCTATAATACTAAACATATTAAAAATAAATTTCATTATTTCTTGTGAGGAGTTTGATGTTGAATGATTATTATTTTTATATTATAATTAATGCTTATTTATTTGTTAAAGAGATACTATTGGAAGTTTGAAACCAATTAATATTAAAAAGGTTGCAGGTTTGGCCATTCATGCAGGTTCCTTTCTAAACCAAGGGATGTTAAGGTTCTAGTTGTTAGTCGCTCCCTTGAGTTAGATAATCTTGTTTTTTTGGGGGGTCATACGTACATTTTTGACCGACTTTTCTAAGTGCGTAGAAGATGTAGACATGCTATGGTTTTTTCTCTGAATTCTCCAAGTTTCAGGTCACCCTGTTGAATAGTCAGATATGGCATGAATCCTATAAATGACAGTCCTTCATTCACTCCAAAGAGCACTCAGTTTCAGATATAACATCAGAATTCACGAGATTTAATATGGCAGATCATCTGTTCAACGAGCAGGCAGCTATATATTCGGAGGCAAGGCCCAGATATCCGAGCGAATGGTTCTCAATGTTGGCTGCTCTCACCCCACAGCACTCTGTGGCTTGGGATGTTGGCACCGGCAATGGTCAAGCGGCTATTGGTGTTAGTTCTCTCTCTGTCTCTCTCACTCTTCAACGACAGCTAAAGATATTGAGATATCATCGATCTTGGCCACTGCCCGCTGGTCATAAGCATCTTTCGTTTCATGCATTTACTTCTGATCATAGACTTAATTATTACTCTAGACATGCCTAATTTGGACGCGGAATGTCTTCTTGGTATATCTATGAACTAATTAGATATGGCAACGATCATCAAGAAGAAATCCGGATGTGTTGAATGATTAGTCTGATAAAAATAACCATAAATTTATTTTCAGGTAGCTGAGCAATACAAGAAAGTGATAGCAACAGACATCAGTGACGAACAACTAAAGCATGCCATACCACATCCCCAAGTTCAATACGTGCACACCCCGTTAGCAATGCCTGATGATGAACTAGTGAGCTTGATTGGTGGTGAAGATTCAGTCGATCTGATTACTGCGTCTACTGCTGTGCAGTGGTTTGATCTTGACAGGTTCTACCCGATCGTGAAGCGAGTTCTACGAAAGCCAGGAGGTATAATTGCGGTCTGGTGCTATGGTAGCATGGAGTTTAGCCCAGAAATTGATGGTATCTTAAGGAGGTTTTTCGAGCTAGGTATACCTTTCCAAAGCCAAAGTTTCAAGATTGCATTACAGTGTTACAAGACGCTTCCATTTCCTTTCGAAAGTGTAGGTGTTGGGTGCGAGGGGCAGCCGCTGGAATTGGACATGCGAAAGGAGATGTCGTTTCAGGGACTCTTGAAGTTCCTCAGGTCACTTCCGGTGGTCCATATAGCTAAGGAACAAGGTGTGGATTTATTGCCTGAAGAGCTTCTCAAGGAATTTGAGAGGGCTTGGGGCGAGCCAGAAATGGTCAGGACTGCTATCTATAAGACATACATGCTTGCAGGAAAAGTCAAGCTCTAGATGAAAACGCTTGATGCAGCTGTGCTTCTTCTCCCTTCAGAGGTTTGAGCTCCATTGTACTTCAATTAATGCTTGTTTAGCATTCAAGAATAAATTAACAACGCCTGTATTTGTACCTCGCCAATTTCACCGGAGTACTTGAATGCTCCTATGATTATTATATACAAAAATCGTTAATATCAGTTGAATTATAACTCGTTGATCGTGTTTCTTGGACTATATATATGATTAACAAGCTCTCCGATGAAACTTAAACACTTAGCAGTCACAGATCTCCTCAAGAAATCTAGCTTCCGTTTTATGTATGGTTTTATATTTGGGACATTGAAGTTAAATTTGCCTAAAGAATCGTGTCCTAGTAGTTTGAAATTAAGATTGAGCCCACATGCATGGACCTTCAAATGGGCACACTTTAGGTAGAATTCTTCATATAATTTTTATTCAAAAGGTGCAGCGTCTCATATCATCCATTGACCAAATTATTGGCAACACCAGCTATCACTGTCCATCCAGGAAAACTGGGATGCTTTGGCGGCTTAGAGGTTGAGCAAATTATCGGCAACTTGCATTCTTCAGCCCTTGAACTTTCAGCTCGGGCTGTTTTCCGGAGACTAATTTTTTTTAAGTGAATTTAAAAAAAATAAATTTTAGAAAAGTAAATTAATTTTTTGATGTTTAACAATGTATTAAAAAATAGCTTGAAAAATATTTTTAAGTGTTTGATTATATCATGAAAAACAAGCTGGAAAATAACTTATTAATATTTTATTTTTCTCAAGTTTATTAAAATAATGAATAACAAATCTTATAAATTAAAAAATAGAATAAGAATGAAATTGAAAAAAATATAATTTTATAAATTATCTCAAATAAAATAAATAATAATTAAAATAATACAGATCAAATCTAAAAAAATAAAAAATAAAGAAATTAAAATAATAATATTTGAGCCCACATGCATGGACCTTCAAAAGGGCACACTTTAGTTAGAATTCTTTACATGATTTTTATTCAAAAGGTGCAGCGTCTCATATCATCCATTGACCAAATTATTGGCAACACCAGCTATCACTGTCCATCCAGGAAAACTGGGATGCTTTGTCGGCTGAGAGGTTGAGCAAATTAGTGGGCACCTTGCATGCTTCAGCCCTTGAACTTTCAGCTCGGGCCGTTTTCTGGAAAGTGATTCTTTTTTAAGTGAATTTTGAAAAAAATAAAATAAAAAATAAATTATTTTTTGATGTTTAGTAGTGTAATAAAAAATAAATTAAAAAATAATTTTTTGTGTTTGATTATGTCATGCAAAATAAACTAAAACGTAACTTATTAATATTTTATTTTTCTCAAGTTTATTAAAATAATATAAAAAATGAGAACTAAAATTAATATAAAAAACTAAAGGGGTAAATAACATTTATTGATTAAAGGGTGAAAGTGAATATAAAAAAATCAAATATTTTACAAAAAAACACAGAATAAAAACTCAATATTAAAATAAAGATGATTAATTATGGAAAATTTTTTATAATTTCTGAAAAGTATTTTCCGTCTAAATTTTTTAGAAAAACACTTTTTTAGAAATCAAGATAACTTTTTTAACTAAAAAATATTTTTTTTATTTACTAATTTTTTTAATAATAAATAAATATAAATAAATTTAAAAAGTTAATTTTCAAACATCACTTTTCAAGATTGTGGAGTTTAAAAATCAACAAAGCCAGTCCTCGGCATGGGTGCTGGCGGGGGGGATTCACCAAAGAGTCTCGAGTCCATATGATGATTTCAATGACTAATACCAATCTTATCTATGTATCAATTATAAAATAACTACTCAACTTTCCAAATATTCTCCGTCGTCAAACTATTTTTCAATAAATAAACTGGCCTAATTAATATTTATAAATACCTCAACTCATTAAATAAAAATTCAAGCAATTCAAGTTTATTAAAAAGCTTCACGCCAATTAGTTCTTTTACATCATTCATTTTCTTTCTTGCATACAACTTTTTCTATATTTAATATTCATTTAAACATTTAAACATCAGAGTATTCAGACAAAAAAATTATTTTTACATGAACAATCAAATTCAAAGACATGCCTATATTCAAACTCATTCACTTCATTCTAGGACACATCCATGAGAAAAGTAGAATTTAATTTTAAAGTTTTCAGGACTTCATCTGCTACCAACTGAAATATTATCACCATCCAATGCCTAAGAATTATTTGCAGCAGCAAGTATGCTTCCTACACACAGTAAAAAAGACATAAAAGGTAACTATTAATTCCACTATGTAATCAACTTTTCACGCCGAAATACATATTAATAATTTTTTATAATTTTTAAAAATTATTAATTTAAAATAAATAAATAAATAAAATAAATTTAAAGTTTTTTAAAAATATTTTTAAAACACAAAAATAAACAAATCCTAAAATACAAGAATTAGGTCACAAACAACAAAAAGCCTATTATTGCGAGTTACCGATCAAAATTCTTTATTATCAAAAATCTAAAACATGGTAAAATTATTGTATAATCAAATACTAAAAAAATTATTTATTAAATAATAAAATTATTTTAATAGATATACTTTGAGAGGTTTTTAAAATATAATTAAATTATTAAATAAAAATTTATATATATATGATTGATTTATACGGGATGAGCCATTTGGAGGCAATGGTGTCTTGTTGTCTTTGTGTGTATGAGTCTATTGGAGATGCATTTTCCTTCAGGGGAAAAGGATAAGAAAAAATGCCTTAGCTTCTGAATCAAACCACCGGGTTTTGGAATCGGGCTTGTGATACGTAATTGGGTCGAAATCTATGGGCTTTACCTTTGGTACCATTTACATTGAAACAAAAAAAAAGTTGTGTTTTCTTCTCTTACGTGGCAGTGTCTAGTTTTATGGTAAAAAAATTTAAAAAATTATTTTTTATTTTTAGATTATTTTTATTCGCTAATAAAAAAATAATTTTAAAAAATAAAAAAATATTTTAATATATTTTTAAATACAAATCATTTTAAAAAATAATCATAACCATATTTCTAAATAAGCGCAAGCACATTTCCATTAAGAAAATAATCTCTAGACCTTTCTAGAAGGTATTTAATTTTTATTTTTGTATTTTAAAAATATTTTAAAAAATAAAAA
>NW_011499860.1:1344991-1369422 GCF_000495115.2 Populus euphratica
TTTTTTTTTTCCTGGAAAGACTAAGGTTATATTCTCGATCAATTAAGATTAATAATACATATTTACTGTCTAATTCAAGATAAAATTCAATTTATTTAAAGCTTATAGGATAAGTAAATTATTACCTTGTTGTAGTATCTAACACTGACTTCCGAAAACTTCAATTGCAATTTTCCCAGGACGCTTGAAAAATCAGTTTCCAACCATAGTAAAAATATTTATTTGGGTGAAAAAAAGATTAAAAGGATAAAATCCTGTCTACTTCTTTATCGTTTATTTTGAAGAGAAGAAAATGAAATGTTCTAATTTTTATTCTATCCCCCAAAATCTCCTCCTCCTCTTCTTCTTCTTCTTCTTCATATGGAGAGGAAATTGTGGTTAATTGAAAGAAAAAAAAAGTAACCATAATTTAATTTTGAAAACAAACAATTAATAGTAGGGGGGTGTTTAGTAGTGTGATAATAGTTGCTTTTCGAAGTGTTTTTTCACTTAAAAATACATAAAAATAATATTTTTTATTTTTTTAAAATTATTTTTAACATCAGTAGTCAAAATAATATGAAAATACCAAAAATTATTAATTTAAAACAAATAAATATATATATATATATTAAAAAAAATTAAAACACAAAAAAAAAGATGCTGTTAGTCCCTAACTACTAATTGAATCTAATTATTTTAACAAAATTATCCAGTTGAGGTAAATTGATTGATAGGTAAGGGATTCAATTGATAAAATCAATAATTGAGAGACTTAACCAAGAAACTATAAATAGTTGGATGATTGGTACCTCACTGACGCCTCCCAACCAATGAATCATTCTCACGTGTCAAAGGCTATACATGCTTGGATTTCCTAGATTGCATCTCTCCTATCCTATTACGCGTGACAAGTCAGTTTCCAGTTATGATACCAAAAAACCAAAAAACAAATTAAGAGTTGAATTTCTATGTATTATTTCCTTATTTTTACTCTTAAAAAATAAATAAATAAAATATAGAGTAAAGTGCTTATATTATACAGAAAATATAGCAAAGATATATAGTCATCATATGGTAATAATACAAATAATATTTTCTAGATTACCCTTTTTTAAAACATTTTCAAATTGATTGAAATGCTAAATTTCTCCTTACTTGAACTCAGCGAAGACAAAAAAAAGAACCTTGATTAAAATACAAAAAAAAAAACCCAATTGATTTCAAGTTTTAAAAATACTAACTCCAACGATAATTAAGTAAATTTATTGTGCATATAAAAGGAAAAGGACAAAACAATCCTTAAACTTTAGTTACATTTACCTTGATTTCAAGGGTATTTTAGTCACTAAACCATGATATAAAATACAGAAAAACCCATGTTGTCCCTCGTTAGTTAATATGTTAATGATCATTTAGCCCTTATGAAATTATAATAGCGCCCAATAGCTAACCTAATGAATTTTTTTTCAGAAATAATAAAAAGTATAGGTATATTGTTTTCATCCATAATACACACTGTATCTAGGTGTAACAACTTGGATGATAAAAATGAATCCATGAGTGTTATTTTTATTTGGTTTTTGAATTGTTATTTCCAATTTGATTTATAAGTATTATCATCATATTATAATTGTCCAAGTTTTGAGAATGTATGTTTTTATAATTCCCTTCTATTGTTGGTTACCTTGTTTTAAGGTTATGTATTGTTACTTTATAATGATAGAAGTAACATAAACATGTGTGGTTGAAGTGATCAATATATATATAAAAGTTTTAGAGTAAAGTCTTAGGGTAGCATTTAGTTATTATCCTAAAATAGATGAGATAAAAATAATGAAGATAAGAATATATTTTATTGAATAAAAAGATGGAAATATGAAAATAAACTTGTCTTTGAGAGAATTTTAAAATGAATTTTTGTATTTTCAAAAAAAATGTGTAGAAAGAATTTCTCTAGAGATAATATTTTTTATTTTTTATTTTTAAAATAACATTGTGAAATTTCTTAATTTTAAAATTTTCCCACCTAAACACATGTAAATATTAAAATGGTTGTTATCATGATTTTAAAACCCAACATGGAGCAAGGTATGGGTTATGGTTGGAGGGTCAATCTAAAAAATTAGTTTTAAAAGAAAATAAAAGATGTTTTGACCAAAAAAATACTTTTCAAGAAAACAAATTAAAGATTTTTTGACGAAGTTATAGGTCGATCCAAATTTTTGATCTATTCAATCATTTTTTTATTTTTTTTCTTAATCAAACTAGTCCAGGCATCATGATCTGCTAGGTTCTGAGTTGATTTATTTGGTTAGTTCAAGTTTTATAATTAACTAGAGTTATTAATTATTATATTATTATTAATTTTAATACTCAATATAAATCAAAGTAAAAAAATAATATCTAATTATTTTTTAAAAGATATAAATTTGATAACTATATATATTGAGGATAAAATAAATATTTTATTTATTTATTATTATATCTTATACACTATCACCAAATATAATTTTATCTTCATCTTTTATTTTATACTATATCTCTAGCCTCTTAATTTATCTTTTATGGCCTGAAATAATAACTAAACAATACTTATAAATTATGAAGATATGATCCTTTAGTCTCCCAACATCAATCCATGAACAAAAATAGCTGGTTTAGATCTTAATACAACACGCACCTGTTTTAATTTTTACATTAAAAGTAAATACAATGCAATTGCAATGAAATTATATGAATATTTTAAAAGTCTTATTATTAACGGTTGTTAAAATGAATACTTTAAATTGATAGTTTATACTTTTCAAGCCTTATTATTGTTATTGTTGTTGTTATTATTATTATTATTATTAAAATACGTATTTATGTTACAACTTCATGCTCTAGAATCAAGCAACATTCATATTCATGAAAGTAAAATTATAACTTTAATAGTAAATAAGATTAAAAAGAAAACTTACATTCATTGGTGAAAAATTCTATTAATAAGTTTTAGATGTGCAAAAACTGAGGGAAAAAAAAGTTGCAAATTCTATTGTTGTTGTGTCGATACGTTGATCCTCTTCTTCAACTTGTATTAACACCTTTATGTCCTTCCCCGTTCTTATGCATTACTCCATGGTGTCCCAAGATCCAGATTTTTTAAAAAGTTAGCTTACATAATTTTATTTATTTTTATTTAAAGATGATCGAGATTTCTGCTTTCAAGAGTCTATGATGCATGAATCTCTCCCCGAAGACATCAATCATTTTGTCAATCTACGGGCTTTTGGGGCAATTTTTTGGGTTTGGGGTTTTTAACATTATGAATAGATTTATTAGGATTTATAAAATATTTTATCTTTATTTTGAGTTTGAATAGGTTAAAACACTAGCTTTTGGGTAAAAAAAACTTAAATTTTTATTTTAAATTATCAAAGTAATTAAAATCTAGACAAATTAAATGATGTATCATCTAAATTTTTAAGAATAAATTTTGAATTGAATCACATGTTATTCTTCCTAATTATGAAAAATAATAATTAAAGACCTAATTATGCAGGTCTACTAGACTCTAATAAAATAGATCAGGTAGGCTAACTTGACCTTTGATTTTTTTTTTTAATATATTTTAAAAAATTAATGATTCTTTTCTTAATGGTTTTCTCTCCAAATGTTTTTAATTTATATTTAAAGTAGAACTCTTTTTCTCTTATATCTTATTTGGAGAGCCTCTTTTAAATGATGATTATTTTTTAGTTATATATTTAAATTTGAAGATTTTTTCTCATTTATCTATAATTTTTTTGTATGGATGGAATTTATTTTTAAAAATAAAATAAAAATTATTTTCAAATAATATTTCTAATAGACACCTTGCATGATTTTTCCTCATTTTATTTTATTCAATGAATTTAATTTATATTTATATTACTATTATTGTTTACTTAAATAAAAAATATTTTAATAAATAAATTTTACAAAAATAACTAGAAAAATATCCTATTTTTTAAAATTAAATAAATTTTGAAGATCATTGTAGTAGTCTTTGTGTTATTACGTGGACCTCCAAATTTTTAAAGATAAAAATCTCATACCTCCCGATTTTAATAATTTTAAGATTTTTTTTATTTTTAAAATTGATCAAAAAGTTAATATAACTAGAATAAACTAATATACTGATTAATACAAAAATTAAAATTTGACCGTTGCACGTTATAGAAGCTAACCACCACGAAACACATGTCAAATCCCACCCAACAGCTAGCATATCTCCCAGTGCAGTGCAAAGACAGGACTAACAAGACTGTTGAGTCGGCAATGCAAGTAATGCGCAATTATGGGCCCACCACGTCGCCAGTTCAAGAAGAAGCTCAATGTCAGGGAATTAGCGTGCCGCCAGCCGCCATGAAGAAAATAAAGCTGGAATCCAGACGCCCGAGGAAGACCGTTGATGAAGGACACCGAATGAATTGATGGGTGAGGGTCCATCCACACCGCCCCAATACTGAACAGAACAGCTTCCAAGCAACAGCCAGAGGCCAGGTCGAGAAGAAGCATAGACGAAAGATAACGATTACAATCCACAGTTCTCCACATATTTTAGTGTTTTCTCTGTGGTCTGTAATACTTTGAAAGCCAATCACTTGTTTAAAAATATACCTCCGAATAAAAATACAATGATCACATATTCAGTGGTTGTGATCAAAAAACTGAATTGTATAGATGAATATTCATTTTGATTACAATTTCTGTCAATAAACAGAACGAGAAACTCTAACATGCCTTCAAAAATTCCAAAAGCGCAGTCTTACAATGCTTATTTCTAATAAAGCATTTTCCTTTCTTCCCGAGACTGTTCCTATTTTACTTCGCTCAAAGCAGATGCAATGTATCTTGATTTGAGGATGTGCAGGAGTAATTCTAACCATGGCTGGATTTTATAATTAGTTAAATAAACTATAATTAAGTTATATTATGCACACGTATGTATAAACAATGGCTGGATTTGAGGGTTTTTTAGAGTAACATTTGTTTTTTAATGTTTTTTTTAAATACATCAAAATAATGATATTTATTTATTTTTAAAAAATTATTTTTAACTTCAACACATAATTTTTTTAAAAAAACACAAAAAATATTAAATCTAAAATAAAAAATATTAATTTTTTTAAAATATACTTTTAAATCACAAAAAGATGCTAATATTTTTTATTCAATGTATACATGCTTCATGTTTATAAAAAGGTCTCTTTCATCCATGGCATACTAGTTAATCAAATTGAATCAATGCTTATCAAGTGGCCATTCATATATTGGCTAACGTGCTCTAGGTTCCCGTGAACTTTTGATGTCCTTTTCATACAAGTGACCCTTCATGGAAATAAATAAATAAATAAATATATTTTTTCCCCTAAAATTACAACTACTCTTACAAGTTGGTTTCGATTATTAAAGACTATTTTTTAATAAATAAAAAGTAATGAAGTTTAAGTTGCAATAAAAGAAGTGTTTTTTTAATCACTTTCGCTAAAAAAATTAATTGTAGAAAAATGTTACTGTACATTAAACAGGTGTTTCAGAACTACATTGTATCAAAATCTTTTTTTGTTCTTCTAAATAATCTTAAAGGAAAAAACCACTTGTACTATTTTAATGCATTAAATAAAATAATTTTTGGCTGAAGGTTGCTTGAAAATCTAAACTTTTTTTAAATTAACAAATCCTTTTTGTATTCAAATACAAATAATCTTAAGAGGTATTTTTGTTTATTAGCATCATTTGGAAAAAAAAATATTGGCTAAATAACACATGTACAAAAAATTTTGATGAGATAATACAATTTAATACATATCACAATTGAAAAACACGATATTTTAATATAAAACTATTGAAAAACATGATATTTCAAATAAATTATTAAATGAACTAGCATCAATCACAATGAGAAAAGATGAGAGAGAAAAAGATAGAGAAAGAAAAAGAAAATGAGAGAGATTTAAAAGACACACTAAAATTTTAATTGCAGTGTAACCTATGTCATAAAAAAATCTCGACAAAATAAATCCAATGACATTAAAAAATATTTCTAATAATAATCAAAGTAGACCACATTCTTCATCAAAGACAAATGAATAATTACAATAAGAAGAAAAAAAAAATACTCTCGATGTCATGTTGAAATTTTGATCATGACACCACTAGTAATATAAAAACTAATTCGTCAAGATAAATTTAATGATTTCAAGAAATGTCACCAACGATAATCAGAGTACGTCACATATGAAAAACAACTCACTTGTATTTTGTGAAAAGTGTAGCTCACTTCAATCATTATTAGTGATAATATTAATGATATCATAATTAAAATTTTAATATATCTACGACATCTTTTTTATGTTTTGTTTCTCTCTCCTTTATTCTCAACTTGATTTTTACCTACTTATTTAATTTTTTTAATATTCTATTATTTTCATCAATGATAATTTCAGATGTGTTTTTCAATGGAAACATGTATAAAAATTTATTAATTGGCCAAAAATTGTTTCAATGTGTTATTTAACTTTTTTTTAATAGTAATTGATTTAAAAAAATCTTAAGAAAATACTAGTAAAGGTGAGCAAAAAAAATAAAAAAACCAATTAAAAAGAGAAAACAAAAAAAAATAACTGAAAAAACTAAACTGTGAAAAAACTGATCTCAATTAAAATTTTAAAAAAACTGATTGATTTGGTTAAGCTTTATAAGATTGAAACTGAAAAAATCAAACTGAATAGAACCAAAACAGAAAAAACCAAGCCAAACTGGTTTTTTTTTAAAAAACTAAACTAAACCGAAACCGGTCTATTTGAACTTGTTTTTTTTTGTTTAATTTTTTTAAAAATTTTAATTTAATTATTTTTTTAATAAAAATCAAATCGAATATAAAATAATTATTTGTAGCAAATAGCATCCAGATATCTTAAAAGTATATTATTACATCATCAAAAACGTTATCAGAAACGTTTCCATTAATTCGAACTTTTTATTGCCAATTTGCCTATGTTGATAATTATACACCACGTCACCAACATGTATATTTTCTTTCTTTCTTTATCAATTATTTTCTTTTTCTAACTCTTTTGATACAGTTCTTTTGCCGCTATATAAATTCACAGCTCTTATTACAGTAGCATTGAATCAGAACCTTTTTTTTCTTGTATGAGGGAAGTAAAGAGAGTGAAGAAATGAGCGAACGCAGCCCGCCAACAGCTGCAGGCAAAGGTTATGGCATGCCCGCCTCAACTTCCTTTGCTAAACACCCGCTGCCACGGGGGCAGACCAAGAACAAGTTATTACTCGGGGTACTCCAATTCTTATCAGCGTCATCAAGCTCGAAAAAGTGAAGGCTTTTGAAATAATTGAAAGAATGGGAGACGTCATTTTCTTTCAATTGATGGAAATTTCCCTCTGTAGCACTATGTAATAAAAATCCATGGGCTTCATGGGTTTTGTTTTTCAGAAAGGTAGTGGGATGCCTTGTATTATGTAATTGTTTCGTCATCGAGTTTTAGCTTAGTTTCACTTGCCTTGCTCTTTCTATTGCTACTATCTCAGTTTTTCTCCTTGGTTGCTCTCATTATCCATCTGTTGCACTATGTAATAAAATCCATGGGTTTCATGGGTTTTGTTTTTTAGAAAGGTAGGATGCCTTGTATTATGTAATTGTTAACCCCTTCGTCATCTAGTTTTGCCTTAGTCTCCCTTGCCTCGCTCTTGCTCTTGCTCTTGCTCTTGCTCTTGCTACTGCCTCAGCTTTTCTCCTTGGTTGCTCTGATTAGCTGTCCAAGGTATCTGATAATATGGCCTGAGTAATTATCAGGGGGGAAAGTGTTAAACTTTCTTGCTTTGCTTTAAAATATTTTTGAAAATATTTAAAAATGTTTTCTTTTAAATTATGTTTTTATTTTTTTAATTATTTTAATGTGATAATATAAAAATATATATTTTAATTAATATTTTAAGTAACACACTCACACGCCAAAAAAATAAAATACAATAAAAAAATATATACAGATTAATTACTTTTAAAATGTTTTTTTTTCAATTTTACAAATGTTTCATATATAGAAAATCTAGTTTAACTCAATATATTATCTTATTAATAATAAAGCCTTAAATATTTAAAATATTTTATTTAATCAATATTACCTAAACATTGTTGACATTAATAATTAGGAGTGGTAGTGGATATAGTGGGTCCAATCTAATTTTAGATATTTTATAAAATATAAACATGATTTATTCATTTTTTTATTCTATTGAGTTAGATAAATATACGGGGCTGGGTTAAAATTTTTGTGAATATCATATATATTTTTGGGTTAAAAATATCAAATTTTTTTTATGATCTTAAAACAATATCAAGTTGGAATTGTTAGAATTAAATTAGACCTTTAAAATACATATATTAAAGATAATATAAAAATTATTATAATTTTTATATAAAAAAGAAAAAAATCACAATTAAGTATTTTATCAAATAATTAAGGTGTAACATAATATAAAAAAAGACTAGTAAAATGATATAAAAAACCAGTAAAAAAATTATAAAGTATTTTTGGGTTTGTAATTTGACTAGAAAAATAAAAGTTCAATCAAGATTTTTAAAATTTTCATTTTTTTATTAAATAAAAAATATTAAAATTATAAAATGTACTTTAAAAAAACACAATTATAATTTTTGTAAAAATTAGTAATAGAGAGAAGGGCAAGAGAATGAGAGTCAGATATTAGTGTGGAGGGGCAAAAAAATCGCAGTTTAGTTCCTCAATTTTTGTGTGCGTGAAACATATTATATCTTCTATTTAGTGCGTTAAAAAATAAATAAAATTTATTTAATTATTTATAGATTTTTCATTATTTTTCAAATCTAGGCAATTCCAAGGCTATTCGAATTAGGATGTAGGAGTAATTGTTTTTATTGTATTTGTTTTCAATATAATCCCTTATTTTTTACATTATTTAATTATTTAGTTTTATTTAATTTTTATATCAAATTTAATTCTTATTATTTTGAATATTTTTTTTCTAATTGATTTCTTTAATTTTTTTCTCCAATCTCTAATTTTAAATTAATTATATGTCAAATTTAATATTTATTATTTTCATTTCTATTTATTTTATTTTAGATTTTTATTAAAACTAATTACTTAGCATTTTGTTAATATAGAATTTTGCTATGTTATTTTTTAAGATTTGTTTTTTATAGGGTTGATCTAGAGCTCATAGCCAGGTCACAACTAACGAATTTCAAATGTTAACACGAGTTGACTTTGATTTTTTTTAAAAGAAATTTTAAATTGATTTTTTTTTCAATTTCTTTTTATAACATTTGATTTATTAGGATTTAACCTTTGTATTTTTTTTATAGAATTATCTTAATCTTGTATCTAGAATCGTAAGGTTAACAAGTTAAATTATATTTTTTCATTGCTTTTTTGAATGAATTGTTTTTTAATTTTGCTCTTGAATTTTAAATTGTATAATAATTAAATTTTATAATTTTATTCAGTTTTAAATTTTATAATTTTATTCAGTTTCTTCTTGATAAGCTTTATAGTTGTTTTTATGTTATTATTTTTTAATTTATTTATTATTACTGCATTTTATTATTCATATTATTTAAAATATTGGTACTAAAGATACATATTTAAAATTATTTAAAAAAAAAGGTTTGACACGCGAACGGTGTCATGATTTACAAATGTTATAGAAAGGTGTCATGATTTACAAATAAAAACTTAACAAATGTTATAGAAAGGTGTCATGATTTACAAAGGAATGGTCTGAAATTGTACTTAAAAATTAAATAAACAGGTACCCAGAATCTGGTCACCATACGGCACTTCTTATTACATCATCATCATCCTCCTTCGCCATGATGAATATTGATGTCAATAATTTGCACATTCTGTGGCCAAGTTGCAACTAAACCCGTCGGCTCTTGTTGATAAAGTTTAGGCACCAACGTGGTCCTTTCTTTGTCAATATATGCATTCAGCCATAATTTTATGTCCATATAAGCCAACCAGCTCAGGCCAAGGCTATGGCGTCTCCTCCTCTTCCAGCTTTGCTAACCTCCCGCCGCCAAGGGGCAACCAAGAACAATCCAGTCAAAGGATTGTGATGAGTAATTTACTATCAACCATAAAAAAAAATAAAGAAGAAGAGAAGAGACAAAAGTAGAAAGGATTTTATTTATTATTCTCTGCATAATCAAGAATAACCTATTGGTTATATTTTATTTATAGCCCACTAATTTGGAAAGTCAAAAAACATGCTCAAGGACGGGAAAGCACTGACAACATAAAACTAGCAATAACGAATTATCGTCCCACTACACTAATTTCTAACAACCATCAGTAATCAACAAAGATCCATTATTCAGACACCCTGTCGCGGGGTCTAGTTGTGACGTTGTTTAGCAATGGTAAAGGTTTTTTATCGTGACTTTTGTATAAAGTCATTTTTTAGGAATAATTTTTTTATTTGATTAAAAAATTATGATTAAGGTTTAAGTGTAATTATTTAATATTATAGTTATTAGAAATTTATGATCTGTTAGAATTTGGATAAAAAATTAATTATACAAAGAAAAAAAAAGACACATCATCTCCAGTGCACTCTACCTAAGGTAAGCTGCATTGTTATTTAATTGTTTTCTCTAAGTTAGGTTTTTATTTGTTGGTTTTTTCTAATATTTAATGTAGATCTCTCTTCATAAGAAAATTTCAATTGTATTGAGTTAAATATTAACTGTTTTAAAATCTAAATTTTAGTATCGTATTTATTTTATGTCTTGTATCTTTAATACCTAAAAGTATAATTTATCGTGTCATTTTACACTCCATAAATATTAAAGTCTATATTTGAACCCTAAAAAAATATTATAAAATGGTTTTTGATATTTTGACCAAAACTTAATAGATGATCATAAACTGGTTATAATATCTATTTTTTTAGATTTTCAAAACATGATAAAGATGCGATCTTTTTATGAAAATATACTTGAAAATTTTTTAGGATTTGGCTACATGCTTAAAAACAAAATATTTTTTTTAAAAAAAGGACAGTTAATTTAAAATATTTAAGATTTTTTGAAAATTTTTTGATTTTTTTTTTTAAATAATTGGGCCAATCTCGACCCAATGTAATCTTTCTTCTCTTTTTTTTTTGGGTAGGCCAGGCCGAATCAAGTCCGACCCATCATTTAAGTTAATTATTTGCAAAATATGAACAGTTATTGTTCACATTCTGCACCCAACCAAATGGTTGTAGAAGTTGGAGACAGGCGAAGGAGAAGACTATTGGGGTCTGTGATCATGATCGTGATCACGAGGTCGAGCTGATGGTGTTGCAAGGAGCGGTGGAAGAGCTGGCAGTTGTTGGCAGAGGAAGGAAAAAAAAAAAAAAAGAAAATGAGAGGGGTTGTAAAGAGGCGAGGGAAATCGATGGCGACTCTTGTTGGCTGGTCGGTGGTTGTTTTTCAGAAAGGTAGAATTCCTTGTATTATGTAATTGTTTTGCCATCGAGTTTCGGCTTAGTCTCCCTTGCCTTGCTCTTGCTATTGCTACTGTCTCAGCTTTTATCCTTGGTTGCTCTCATTATCCCTTTGTTGCACCATGTAATAAAATCAACGGACTTCATAGGTTTTGTTTTTCAGAAAGGTAGGATGTGAATATTTTCGTAAAAAATAAATTTGAAGAAGAAATTTTTATGTTATTTTTTTTCTTATTTATCCTTTATTATTATTTGCTTGTTTTTAGATGGAAGTAAAAAAAATTGCATGACATATTTGTATTTAATAGTAATAGTCCATAAATTTAGCACATCTACAAAAAATACAAACACGAAGAAAAAAAATAAAACAAAGTGCCAAGGGCCCCCAAATAAATCAATTAAGGCTTCCAAATATTTTTAGAATTTTTTATTATCGAAAAGGAGTTCATTTGGCCAAATATCAAATTAGAATGAGTATAAAAATTATAGCAAATGTATAAGGGTATGTTTGGTTTTAATGAACATAATTTTGGCCAACTGGATCTAAAGCCCACATTCAACCCACTTTTTTTTGCTGAGTGTGCTAGGTCTAGCTCACTCATATGAGTTGGGCTGGACCTAGCCTAGTCACTAGTCCAAGCTAGTAATTTGGCTGGGCAGCAGGCAAGCGTGGCTCAATCCATGTGTGTGCGCTGCGCAGAGCAAAAATAATTAAATTATCTTAGAATTATTTTCTTTTTCACAATATTCATACCGAAAGTAAAGAGAAAACGACTTTACATGGCGAAGATTAAAACGACAATGCAGCTAAAGGTGACGGTCCGAGCGCTAACCGAATAATTCTTCTTCTTTCTCCTTCTTTCCTTCTTTTGTTCTATCCGGTCCTCCTCACTCTTCTCTTATTTTTTATTTTATTAATGGGTTCTTATATGTTTTTTCTCCTTTTGTTTTTCTCCGGTTTTTTTTTCTGTCTTTCCTCCCTATTTCTGTCAACTTTTAGGGTATTTATAGGGACCAATCTTATAAATATCATCTTAATAAACTTAACCGGAGATCTAATTCGGTTTAAAGTTTGAATCATAGATTTATTAAATCAAACATTAAAAGCTGAATTTGTTTTAGATTTTTCTATAAAATGATGTTATTTTTATAAAAAGAAATTAAAAATATAAAATCATGCATGTTGGGTATGATTAAATCAACTTTTATAATAATTCATAATTAAAACCCAACTTGAATTATCTTTCAGGTTAATGAATTGTCAGATCACTCCATCAAGATTGATAACTATACTTTAGACATGCTAAGAAAATTCATCATAAATAAGCTCAATCACGGTTTGTTGTTTTTAAATATAGTCCTCCAACAAATTAGAGCTCTTAAATATAGTTCTCCAACAAATTAGAGTTCACATTCAATATTCTACTTGCTTTTTTTTTTTTTTCTGGAAAGACTAAGGTTATATTCTCATCAGTTAAGATTAATAATATATATTTCCTGTCTAATTAAAGATAAAATTCAATTTATTTAAAGTTTATGGGATAAGTAAATTATTATCGTGTTGTAGTATCTTACGCTGACTTCCGAAAACTTTAATTGCAATTTTCCCAGGATGCTTGAAAAATCAGTTTCCAAATATGGTAGAAATATTTATTTGGGTGAAAAAAATATTAAAAGGATAAAATCCTGTCTATTTCTTTATCATTTATTTTGAAGAGAAGAAAACGAAATGTTCTAATTTTTATTCTATCCCCACTAATCTCTTCTTCTTCTTCTTCTTCATATGAAGAGGAAATTGTAGTTAATTAAAAGAATAAAAAAAGTAACCATAATTTAATTTTGAAAACAAACAATAAATATTAGGGGGTGTTTAGTAGTGCGGTAATAGTTGCTTTTTGAAGTGTTTTTTCACTTAAAAATACATAAAAATAATATTTTTTATTTTTTAAAAATTATTTTTAACATCAGTATGCCAAAATAATATGAAAATACCAAAAAATATTAATTTAAAATAAAGAAATATATATATATATATATAAATATTTTTCAAAAATACTTTTAAAAAACAAAAAAAAATAAAGTGGCCGTTAGTTCCCTAACTACTAATTTAATCTAATTATTTTAACAAAATTATCTAGTTAAGGTAAGTTGATTGATAGGTAAGGGACTCAATTAATAAAATCAATAATTGAGGGACTTAACTAAGAAACTATATATAGTTGGATGATGGGTAGTTGAATGTTTTGACCAAAAAAATATTTTTCAAGAAAAAAGGTCAAAGGGTTTTTGATGGAGTTATAGATCGATCCAGGTTTGATCTAATCCATCATTTCTCAAATTTTTCCTTAACCAAACTAGTCTAGGCATCGTGGTCTACTAAGTTCTAGATTGATTTATCAGGTTAGTTCGAGTTTTATAATTAATTAGAGTTATTTATTATTATATTATTATTAATTTTAATACTCAATGCAAATCAAAGTAAAAAAAATAATATCTAATTATTTTTCAAAAGAGGTAAGTTTGATAGTCACATATATTGAGGGTAAAATAAATATTTTTTTTATTTGTTATCATGTCTTATACACTATCATCAAATATAATTTTATCTTTATTTTTTATTTTATATTATATCTTTACCTTTTTTATCTTTTATGGCTTGAAATAATAACCAAACAATAATTATAAAATATTTATAAAATATGGAGATATGATCCTTTAGTCTCCTAACATCAATCAAACACTACTACCATGAATAAAGATAGTTATATAATAGTCACTAGAGGTGACACGACAAAAAGATTGATGTCTTCTCCCAAGTGCAGGAGTGTCGAAGTAATAAATAACCCGGCAAGACCGGGGTCGAACCACAAGGAGGTTAACACAACACGCCCATGTTGTGTTTTTTACATTAAAAATATATATAATGCAATGCAATGAAATTATATGAATATTTTGAAAGTCTTATTATTAACATTTGTTAAAATTAACAAACACTCTAAACTGATAGTTTATAATTTTTAAGCTTTATTATTATTATTATTATTATTATTATTATTATTAGTATTTATGTTACAACTTCATGTTCTAGAATCAAGCAACATATGTATTTCATGAAAGTAAAATTACAACTTTAATAGTACATAATATTAAAAAGAAAACTTGCATTCATTGGTGAAAATTTCTATTAAAAAGTTTTAGATGTGAAAAAACTTAGGAAAAAAAAAAACTTGCAAATTCTATTGTTATTGTGTTGATACGTTGGTCCTCTTCTTCGACTTGTATTAACACCTTCATGTCCTTTCTCGTTCCTATACATTACTCCATGGTGTCCCAAGATCCATATTATTTAAAAAGTTAGCTTGCATGATTTTATTTATTTTTATTTAAAGATCATCGAGATTTCTGCTTCCAAGAGTCCATGATCCATGAATCTCTCCCCGAAGACATCAATTATTTTGTCAATTTATGGGCTTTTGGGGCAATGTTTTGGGTTTGGGGTTTTTAACATCATGAATGGATTTATTATGATTTATATAATGTTTTATCTGTATTTTGAGTTAGAATAGGTTAAAACACGAGCTCTTGGGTAAAAAAAAAAATTAAATTTTGATTTTCAATCATCAAAATAATTAAAATTTAAATAAATTAGATAATGTGTTATCTAATTTTTTAAAAATAAATTTTAAATTAGATAATATATTATTCATTCTAATTACAAAAAAATAATAATTAAGGATTCAATCATGCGGGCTTGCTAGATTCTGACAAAATAGATCAGGCAAGCTAACTTGGCCTTTGTTCTTTTCTTTAAAAAAAAATTAATAATTCTTTTCTTAATAGTTTTTTCTCTAAATGTTTTTAATTTATATTTAAATTAGTACTTTTTCTCTTTTATATTTTGTTTGGAGAGTTTTTTAAATGATAATTATTTTTTAGTTATATATTTAAATTTAAATTTTTTTTCTCATTTATCTATAATTGTTTTTTGTATGGATGAAATTTATTTTTTAAAATAAAATAAAAATTATTTTCAAATAATATTTCTAATAGATGCCTTGCATGATTTTCCCCTCTCTTATTTTATTTAATCAATTTAATTTATGTTTCTATTATTATTTTTGTTTGTTTAAATAAAAAATTATTTTAATAAATAAATTTTATAAATATAATCAGATTAATATCTAGTTTTTTAAAATTAAATAAATTTTGGAGACCGTTGTAGTAGTCATTACGTTACTTCATGTACCTTCAAATTTTTAAATATAAAAAATCTCATACCTCCCGATTTTAATAATTTTAAGATTTTTTTTATTTTAAATTGATCAAAAGGTTAATATAACTGGAGTAAACTAATATACTGATTAATACAAAAAAAAAAAAAAAAGGACCGAATCACGTAAAAGAAGCTAACCACCACGAAACACATGTCAAATCCCACCCAAGATCTAGCCTCTCTCCCAGTGCTACGCAAAGACAGGACTAACAAGACTGCTGGGGAGGCCATGCATTTAATGCACAATGATGGGCCCACCACGTCGCTAGTTCAAGAAGAAGCTCAATGTCAGGGAATTAGAGTGCCGCCAGCCGCCATGAAGAAAATAAAGCTGGAATCCAGACGCCCGAGGAAAGCCGTTGATGGAGGAAAGCCGTTGATGAAGGTATTGTTTATTTCTGTATTTTAAAAATATTTTTGAAAAAAATTAATTTTTTTTATTAATTTTAAATTAATATATTTTTAATATTTTTAAATTATTTTTATGTATTGATGTAAAAAATAACTACAAGCAAGTCCGAAGACACCGAATGAATTGATGGGTGAGGGTCCATCCACACCGCCCCAACAATGAACAGAACAGCTTCCAAGCAACAGCTAGGGCCAGGTCGAGAAGAAGCATAGACTAAAAGATAACGATTATTAAAGACTATTTTTTAATAAATAAACAGTAATGAAGTTTAAGTTGCAATAAAAGAAGTGTTTTTTTAATCACTTTCGCTAAAAAAATTAATTGTAGAAAAATGTTATTGTAAATTAAAAAGGTGTTTCAGAACTACATTGTATCAAAATCTTTTTTTGTTCTTCTAAATAATCTTAAAGGAAAAAACCACTTGTACTATTTTAATGCATTAAATAAAATAATTTTTGGCTGAAGGTTGCTTGAAAATCTAAACTTTTTTTAAATTAACAAATCCTTTTTGTATTCAAATACAAATAATCTTAAGAGGTATTTTTGTTTATTAGCATCATTTGAAAAAAAAAAATATTGGCTAAATAACACATGTACAAGAAGTTTTTGATGAGATAACATAATTTAATACATATCACAATTCAAAAACATGATATTTTAATATAAAACTAATAAAAAACATGGCATTTCAAATAAATTATTAAATGAACGAGCATGAATCACAATGAGAAGAGATGAGAGAGAAAAGGATAGAGAAAAAAAAAAAGAAAATGAGAGAGATTTAAGAGACATACTAAAACTTTAATTCCAGCGTAACCTATATCATAAAAAAATCTCGATAAGATAAATTCAACGATATTAAAAAATATTTCTAATGATAATCAAAGTGGACCACACTTTTCATCCAAAGACAAATGAGTAATTACAATAAAAAGAAAAAAAAACTCTCGAAAGCATGACAAATTCTGATTATGACACCACTAATATTGTAAAAAATATTTCGCTATGATAAATCTAATGATATCAAGAAATATCACCAACGATGATCAGAGTGCATCACACATTACAAACAACTCACTTGTCTTTTGCAAAGACTATAACTCACTTCAATCATTATTATTGATAATATTAATGGTATCATAATTAAAATTTTAATATATCTACAATAGTTTTTTTATGTTTTCTTTCTCTCTCTTTTATTCTCAACTTGATTTTTACCTACTTATTTAATTTTTTTAATATTGTATTATTTTCATCAGTGATATTTTCATATGTGTTTTTCAATGGAAACATGTATAAAAATTTATTAATTGGCCAGAATTTGTTTCAATGTGTTATTTAACTTTTTTTTTAATAGTAATTGATTTAAAAAAATCTTAAGAAAATACTAGTAGAGGTGAGCAAAAAAAAACTAAAAAACCAATTAAAAAGAGAAAAAAAAAACTGAAAAAATGAATTTATTCTTTCTTTCCAAGATACATATAACAATAGGTTGAGTGAGAGATACAAGGACAATCCTTCGACCCATCCGGATATTGATTCAAATTTGTGGTTGGAAGTAGGATTGACCATTGGACTTGATAGAAATCCTGTGTACGGAGTCTCTAACAATACGACTAAGAACTTGCAGATTATTTATAGTGCTTCAACCGTTGAATGCTCGTAGTTAATTTCGAGCAGTCAAACTTTAGAGTTCATAGAGATGCTAGATCGACAGGTATAAGATTAGCTGACACATCTTAATGATAATATGAATAACTCATTGCTGATAATGAAAAACTCTACTGATTGGTAACGAAGATGAGATCATAAATGTATGGTTCATGTGCATCATCTAATTGGCCCCATCATCTCGACCATGACCAACCTCCTCCTCTTCCTTCAACGCCACCTCTATTTTAGATTTATTGTATTTGAATATACAATATTTAAATTTATAATAAGTATTTGGTTTTTATATGAATTTATTTTATTTTAATTATTTTGATATATATATTATCGACAGGGTTGCCAACAACACAACTCCATTGTTATATTACAGAGAATTGAAAAAGAATTATTGAAATGCCACTACTTTATTTTTATACTTTTGTTCAATATTTTTTAAAAAAATATTATTGACAGGGTTATGGAGAACACAACTTCGTTAGTATATTCTAGAGAGTTGAGAAGGAATTACTGCAAATGCCACTATTACTGATAGGGTTACCGACAAAACTTATCGTCAATATATATTCTAAAGAGTTGGAAAAGAATTATGTCCAAAGACAAATGAGTAACTACAATAAAAAAAAACTCTTGAAAGCATGACAAATTCTGATTATGACATCACTAATATTGTAAAAAATATTTCGCCATGATAAATCTAATGATATCAAGAAATATCACCAACGATGATCAGAGTGCATCACACATTACAAACAACTCACTTGTCTTTTGCAAAGACTATAACTCACTTCAATCATTATTATTGATAATATTAATGGTATCATAATTAAAATTTTAATATATCTACAATAGTTTTTTTATGTTTTCTTTCTCTCTCTTTTATTCTCAACTTGATTTTTACCTACTTATTTAATTTTTTTAATATTGTATTATTTTCATCAGTGATATTTTCAGATGTGTTTTTCAATGGAAACATGTATAAAAATTTATTAATTGGCCAGAATTTGTTTCAATGTGTTATTTAACTTTTTTTTTTAATAGTAATTGATTTAAAAAAATCTTAAGAAAATACTAGTAGAGGTGAGCAAAAAAAAACTAAAAAACCAATTAAAAAGAGAAAAAAAAAACTGAAAAAATGAATTTATTCTTTCTTTCCAAGATACATATAACAATAGGTTGAGTGAGAGATACAAGGACAATCCTTCGACCCATCCGGATATTGATTCAAATTTGTGGTTGGAAGTAGGATTGACCATTGGACTTGATAGAAATCCTGTGTACGGAGTCTCTAACAATACGACTAAGAACTTGCAGATTATTTATAGTGCTTCAACCGTTGAATGCTCGTAGTTAATTTCGAGCAGTCAAACTTTAGAGTTCATAGAGATGCTAGATCGACAGGTATAAGATTAGCTGACATATTTTAATGATAAATATGAATAACTTATTGCTGATAATGAAAAACTCTACTGATTGGTAACGAAGATGAGATCATAAATGTATGGTTCATGTGCATCATCTAATTGGCCCCATCATCTCGACCATGACCAACCTCCTCCTCTTCCTTCAACGCCACCTCTATTTTAGATTTATTGTATTTGAATATACAATATTTAAATTTATAATAAGTATTTGGTTTTTATATGAATTTATTTTATTTTAATTATTTTGCTATATATATTATCGACAGGGTTGCCAACAACACAACTCCATTGTTATATTACAGAGAGTTGAAAAAGAATTATTGAAAATGCCACTACTTTATTTTTATACTTTTGTTCAATATTTTTTTTTTAAAATATTATTGACAGGGTTATGGATAACACAACTTCGTTAGTATATTCTAGAGAGTTGAAAAGGAATTACTGCAAATGCCACTATTACTGATAGGGTTACCGACAAAACTTATCGTCAATATATATTCTAAAGAGTTGGAAAAGAATTATCGCAAATATCATTGCTATATTTTTCTATTTTTGTTCACTATATTATTTTAAAAACATATTTTTAAAATATTAATGATAGGGTTACGGGCGACATAATTCCGTCAGTATATTGTAAAGAGTTGAAAAAGAATTATCGTAAATATCACTATTACTGATGGGGTTACTGACGGAACTGACCATTGATATATTCTAGAGAGTCAGAAAAGAATTATTGCAAATACCACTATTATTGATGGGGTTACTGACAGGATTTACTATCGATATATTCTAGAGGGTTGGAAAAAAAACTTGATTTTTACCTACTTATTTAATTTTTTTAATATTGTATTATTTTCATCAGTGATATTTTCAGATGTGTTTTTCAATGGAAACATGTATAAAAATTTATTAATTGGCCAGAATTTGTTTCAATGTGTTATTTAACTTTTTTTTTTAATAGTAATTGATTTAAAAAAAATCTTAAGAAAATACTAGTAGAGGTGAGCAAAAAAAAACTAAAAAACCAATTAAAAAGAGAAAAAAAAAACTGAAAAAATGAATTTATTCTTTCTTTCCAAGATACATATAACAATAGGTTGAGTGAGAGATACAAGGACAATCCTTCGACCCATCCGGATATTGATTCGAATTTGTGGTTGGAAGTAGGATTGACCATTGGACTTGATAGAAATCCTGTGTACGGAGTCTCTAACAATACGACTAAGAACTTGCAGATTATTTATAGTGCTTCAACCGTTGAATGCTCGTAGTTAATTTCGAGCAGTCAAACTTTAGAGTTCATAGAGATGCTAGATCGACAGGTATAAGATTAGCTGACACATCTTAATGATAATATGAATAACTCATTGCTGATAATGAAAAACTCTACTGATTGGTAACGAAGATGAGATCATAAATGTATGGTTCATGTGCATCATCTAATTGGCCCCATCATCTCGACCATGACCAACCTCCTCCTCTTCCTTCAACGCCACCTCTATTTTAGATTTATTGTATTTGAATATACAATATTTAAATTTATAATAAGTATTTGGTTTTTATATGAATTTATTTTATTTTAATTATTTTGCTATATATATTACCGACAGGGTTGCCAACAACACAACTCCATTGTTATATTACAGAGAATTGAAAAAGAATTATTGAAATGCCACTACTTTATTTTTATACTTTTGTTCAATATTTTTTTTTTAAAATATTATTGACAGGGTTATGGATAACACAACTTCGTTAGTATATTCTAGAGAGTTGAAAAGGAATTACTGCAAATGCCACTATTACTGATAGGGTTACCGACAAAACTTATCGTCAATATATATTCTAAAGAGTTGGAAAAGAATTATCGCAAATATCATTGCTATATTTTTCTATTTTTGTTCACTATATTATTTTAAAAACATATTTTTAAAATATTAATGATAGGGTTACGGGCGACATAATTCCGTCAGTATATTGTAAAGAGTTGAAAAAGAATTATCGTAAATATCACTATTACTGATGGGGTTACTGACGGAACTGACCATTGATATATTCTACAGAGTCAGAAAAGAATTATTGTAAATACCACTATTATTGATGGGGTTACTGACAGGATTTACTGTCGATATATTCTAGAGAGTTGGAAAAAAAATTATTGTAAATGTCACTGCTACTGTTAATGCATCAACAAAGTTATAGATGATATTCTGTTGGCAATATGTTATATTTACTGATTGATATATTGATGAAATAAAACAGGTAAAATATTTTTTTAGCATGCTTTGTCCTTGTGTAAATTTGTTTGTATATTTATTATTAGATAAAGTACCAACATGAGGTTTTTTGATGAATGATTTCTGTTTGTGAGTTTATTGATAATATATATATCCACGGATTGCTAGTATAAATACTAATAATAAAATTATTTGTTAGTAAAACTATTAAATTTTTTGGTGTTAATTGTTGTTGCCAAATCAAGATAGTTAAATTTGTAGTTGATATTGTTCATGGATTTCATCGTTCTTGGATTACGTGAGGGTTATTTTTAAAGTGCTAGATTTTTGTATAAAGCTATAATTTACCTCCTATTAGGATTTTTATGTCTTTCAACAATAATATTAAAAAATAGATATTACTGGATCCTCTGAAATTTCATGCGAAATCTTCATATATATATATATATATATATTACTCTGGTATATTACTCTGGTGTGTATATATATATATACACAAGTTGTTGATGATTTTGTCATTTGTTCTTTACAGATCTTGATTTAAATAGCCGCACCATCGGATTTCATGGAAGAGGTAGGCCCAAGTAGGAAGGTTGGAGTTGATGATTTGATGAACACGACTAATTTAGTTGAGTCGGGGAAAGAAACTCTGAGAAGTTTTTGTAGGAAGGCAACATCTTTGATTTTCGAGGAGTATGGTCTTGTCAGTCACCAGATCAACTTGATATGGTGGGAATCTATGTTTTGTTCAAATTCTAGCTTTATGAGCCAATGATGCCCTAAATGGCCTTGATTTCATGGCTGCTTCTTATTTTCCTTGAATTAATTTTCTTTAAGTTGTAAGTTGTTTACTGTACAGGCAATTCGCATGACATGGTCTGTGAATCGGTGTACTGTTCAATGAGCAGAGGGAACTGGGTTTTTTTTTTTTTTTTTAAAGAGTTGGAAAAAAAATTATTGTAAATGTCACTGCTACTATTAATGCATCAACAAAGTTATAGATGATATTTTGTTGGTAATATGTTATATTTACTGATTGATATACTGATGGAATAAAACAAGTAAATTTTTTTTTAGCATGCTTTGTCCTTGTGTAAATTTGTTTGTATATTTATTACTAGATAAAGTACCAACATGAGGTTTTTTGATGGATGATTTCTGTTTGTGAGTTTGTTGGTAATATATATATCCACGTATTGCTAGTATAAATACTAATAATAAAATTTGTTAGTAAATTATTAAATTTTTTGGTGTTAATTGTTGTTGCCAAATCAAGATAGTTAAATTTGTAGTTGATATTGTTCATGGATTTCATCGTTCTTGGATTACGTGAGGGTTATTTTTAAAGTGCTAGATTTTTGTATAAAGCTATAATTTACCTCCTATTAGGATTTTTATGTCTTTCAACAATAATATTAAAAAATAGATATTACTGGATCCTCTGAAATTTCATGCGAAATCTTCATATATATATATATATATATATATATATATATATTACTCTGGTATATTACTCTGGTGTGTATATATATATATACACAAGTTGTTGATGATTTTGTCATTTGTTCTTTACAGATCTTGATTTAAATAGCCGCACCATCGGATTTCATGGAAGAGGTAGGCCCAAGTAGGAAGGTTGGAGTTGATGATTTGATGAACACGACTAATTTACTTGAGTCAGGGAAAGAAACTCTGAGAAGTTTTTGTAGGAAGGCAACATCTTTGATTTTCGAGGAGTATGGTCTTGTCAGTCACCAGATCAACTTGATATGGTGGGAATCTATGTTTTGTTCAAATTCTAGCTTTATGAGCCAATGATGCCCTAAATGGCCTTGATTTCATGGCTGCTTCTTATTTTCCTTGAATTAATTTTCTTTAAGTTGTAAGTTGTTTACTGTACAGGCAATTCGCATGACATGGTCTGTGAATCGGTGTACTGTTCAATGAGCAGAGGGAACTGGGTTTTTTTTTTTTTTTTTTACATAAAATAAATAGGCAAAAAAAAATCCCAATATATATATATGGGCAACTCGATCTAGTTCATTTACATAGATTAAAAAAATACCCTAGAAAAATCCCTAAAAACTCCAAGCAACATAGATTTTGCTGGTTTTACACATAAACAAATCAAATCAAGCTGAATTGATTTAAACCGGATTTTGATTTGATATAATTCAAAATCTTACGAAAAAGATTCATTTGGGGTTGTTATTTTTAATTCAAAACAGAACAGAAATGAAAATGATCACACCTAGTCTACGTGATGTTGTTGTGGATCCAGGAAAAAAAAACAATGAAATCAAAGCCAAAGGAGGAGACAAGTCAGAAAACAGGGAAGCATCAAATCGAGCTGAATTGATTTAAACCGGATTTTGATTTGATATAATTCAAAATCTTAGGAAAAAGATTCATTTGGGGTTGTTATTTTTAATTCAAAACAGAACAGAAATGAAACTGATCACACCTAGTCTACGTGACATTGTTGTGGTTCCAGGAAAAAAAACCAAAGAAATCAAAGCCGAAGGAGGAGAGAAGTCAGAAAACGGGGAAGCATCAAATCAGATACGTGCGATTGAAAATATTGAAGAAGGTAAAAGCTTTCGGCACATTGATCTTGGTCTAGTTTAGACGTTCAATCGTGGGGCCAGTGGTGATGGTGAATCACATCCGCCGAAAACTGTTTGCGGGCTTTTTTGCAAAATTAAAAAATAAAATTGTTTTAATTTTTTTTATAGTACTGAATAGTTTTAATATATTTCTATTAAAAATAAATTTTAAAAAATAAAAAATATTATTTTATATATATATAAATAAAAAATACTATGAAAAATAATTATGGCGATATTATCAAATATTATTTATATTTTTTTAAATTAAAATAAATATCCAAATTAACTTACATATATTATAATTAATTT